>NW_018250534.1:303133-304909 GCF_001263595.1 Phalaenopsis equestris | reverse complement strand
GTCATTGCACGCTGATATGTTGCTCCGGCGTTCTTTAGGCCAAACAACATCACTGTGTAGCAAAAGATTCTAATCGGTATTCTGAAAACTGTAAGCGCTGCATCCTTGGGAGCCATCTTGATTTGGTTATATCCCGACGATCCGTCCATGAAGGAAAAAATTTCATGTGTTGAAGCGATGTCCACCATCATTTCTGGAATGGGCAGTGGAAATTCGTCTTTTGGACATGCCTTTTTCAAATCTCTGAAGTCGACACAAACACAGATCTGTCCATTTTTATTCTTAACAGGTACGATGTTGGCCAACCACGTGGGGTACTTCTCCTCTTTAACAAAGTTAGCATCTATCAACTTCATTACTTCGGCAATGACTTGTTGTTCTATTTCAAGGTGCATTTTCCTTGGAGCTTGTTTTACTCGGGTTATATTATTGTCCATCCCAAGTTTATGGACTGCACCTCTGCTGGCAGCCCTAGCATTTCATCGTAGCTCCATGCAAAGAAATCTTTGAATTTTGTTAATAATTTGACCAATTCTACAGATTCTTCGTCGTCAAGTAGAGAACTTATAAATTTAGGTCGGGGTCGTTCTTCAGTCCCGAGGTTAATCTCTTTAAATTCATCGATAGTGGATTTAATTTCTTCCTCAAATTCTATGGGAGCATCTTCTATTGGTTGATCAGTAGAGTCATCCTCTATATCGAGACAATCCTCTTCTGACTTACTAGTAACAACCATGCAAAATTGAGAATCATCGACTGGTCCAACTGTACCAAATCCGAGACCTTCTTTTGAATTGGGAGTTCGACTTTTAGCATTCCATAATTTTTCAAAAAGTTGAAATTTATCTTTTGGCATTCGTTTCGGTAAGTGTCCCTGTTGAATTAACTTTTGAACACAAGGCGAGAAGTAACCAAAACTCAATTTCATTAATTCATTAGAATCAACATCCAAATTTACATGTTTTTCAAGCTCAGTAGAGGTAGAAGCAAGGTAAAATTTGATCGGGTTTGAACCAACACTACAGACTTCCTTGACCTCTAAACTCTCGACCTTTTGGGGGAGAATCGGAGTAAGGGTCATAGTATTCACATAGTGATTTATCCGATCATACATTGTTTCATATTCATTCCTCTCTGTATCATCTAGGGATGTCTCGTACTGAGGTTTCTTCTGCTTCGTCATCATTATTTCATCTTCAGAACTGTCTGCATCACCAATGTTGATAGTTGGCCTAGTCAGTTCAACAATTAAATTGATCTTTCCTTGTCCGCGTCCCCGGCCTCGACGTCAGGTGCGTGAACTAGAAGAACCTCCACCAACTCGTTGTAAGGGAGTGGTAGAAGGTTGTTGAAGCGGAGTTGTATGGCCTCCTTTTTGTGATTTTTCTGAATTTTCATCTTTGTTTATGATAACTTCACAAGAGAAGATAGTCCTCTTTGGAGGCCCGTAGTAGGCAGCATCTTCATGGATTCCAACTTCATGCACTGAAAATGGTTGTAGGTCTCCTTTGATGCAATTTTCTTGACCATCTTTGCGGTATTTAATGCATTGGTGCAGGGATGATGGAACCATATTGTGCTCATGAATCCATGGTCGACCCAATAGAGCGTTAAAAGCGGTCTCAGTGTTGATGATATGAAATTTAATGGTTATTACAAGTTCTCTAACCTTCATAAGTAATGTAATTGATCCAAGGGCTCTTTCTCCCTTTTGGTTGAATCCTCTTAATATCATCTTATCGGGGATGATCTCCTGAACGTCGAAGTCCAAATATG
>NW_018250534.1:301357-303100 GCF_001263595.1 Phalaenopsis equestris | reverse complement strand
TCTAGTAAAACTCTAGATAACACAAATGTGCCTATGTTGATAGAGATGTAGTGCGAACGGTTGTGGTCGGCGGTACCGAGCAGCAAGTCTTCATCTGTGAAAGTTACCCCTGACTGTTCTCTCAACAAGAAAATTTCATCTTAGGATGTGTTAGCCAACTGAGCTAAGAAAATTTTTGAATCAAACAAAGCTGTAACTAGAGATTCTCTCATCTCCTTTGACGGGAGAGCGTCGTAGATGCTTAGTCGGGTCGGCAACTTCCTAAGATGAGCTAGCATGTTGTAGTCTACTTTTCATGTTCCTCTGATTTTATCTTGATTATGTGGTTCTTCCACTGACGGAGGTGGGGGTATCTCTTATTGAGTCATTATTTGTTTTCCTTTGTCGGTTGGAGCTGTTCTTGGTGATAACACTTTTCCGCTCCTTAAGTTAACCTCTGTGATTTTTTCTTCTTGAGATATCATTGTTGAATCTTCCGGTGTCTCTTCCTCTTCGTTAGAAAGATTTAAGTTGATGGTGAGTGGTGTACCATGACGCTCGAGAGTTGGATCTTTGTTATTAGTGTTGTCATAAGCAGTATCATTGATGTCTTCTTTGGACTTGACAACGAGTTCATCAGACTCGAGTGCAATTTGAGGATCATTTTGGGGATCGAGATTGCAGCTAGATCGGTTATAATCAGTTATGTTATCACCAGAAACAGTCAAAACATAGCCGAAATCATAATCATTATATTCATAAGACCCCGAAGGGACAAAAAAGGTAATCATACAAAGTCAAGGGTTCGAGGATTTTCTTCCCCAAATTCGAGACAACCAGTCTAGTAGAGCCAGCCCTTATCCTACCCCTCGTGTTATCAATCTTGGCAGTGACGCTTTTATTCTTATTGTTCTTTGTCCTTGATGATGACAAATTTTCTTGGAAAAATCTTCATCTCGGGCTTGGTATGTTGCGAACTGTGAATAGAGGCTTGTTTTGATGCAGACTGGATCTTGTTAAGTATCTTGTTGGATGATCTACTCCAGATCTCCTTCAATTCTTCTTCGGTGTTCGTAGAAGCTTGTTCTGATGAATCCTATATTTGATTAAGGACCCTTTTGAGTTCATCCCAAGTTGTACTCCACCCGTCTGTTCCAGTATACGGATTGATTGGGGAGATTGACTCAGCTGAAATCATGTTTATGGAACCTTTTTCAGGTTATTTCAAATACTACTTCGGAATTGTTATATTCTCTTCCTTAAGGTTCTTCTCGAGCCAATCTTTAAAGACGAAGCATTTTTCTACCGTGTGTCCAAGCAACCGGTGGTATGGGCAATAACTTGGTTCATTCTTCTTATCCACCGTTTCGGGTTTCTTTAGATCAGGTAGTTTGAATTCTGGTTTCTTCATCAAGCTTTTGAATATTTTAGGTATGGCTTCATCCTTGAAAGAATACACAACTTTTTGTCGCTCTAACAGGGACATTCTTTTACCCGCTGTTCGAGGTGATCCCTCCTAAGACGGGTGTTGGTTGGATAGCACCCTAGTCACCTTAGCCTTTTCGTGTGGCTCCATGTGCTTCATTTCTACTTGAAGACTGTTGGCTTTGTTGAGTAGCTTCTCAAAGGATTTGATGGTGAGTCCCTTAAGCATGAAAGCTACTAGCCCATGAATGTTTTTGAGTAGAATCTCAATCACTTGATGTTCCTGTAGCTGAGGTTCACATTTCATGCTAAGGTTTCTCCACCTCAAAATATAGTCTG
>NW_018250534.1:298450-301340 GCF_001263595.1 Phalaenopsis equestris | reverse complement strand
TGCTTCTCCATCATGAGCTCTCCAATAGACGCATGATGTTGTGCCCCGGTAAATATTTTCACAAGTAACTGTTCCAACTCAGAAAATGTTTTAACTGACCCGTTAGGTAGGTCAGCGTACCAGTTGAAAGTAATCCCTGACAAGCTGCTAACAAACTGTTGGCATAGAAGGGCTTCATTATTCCTTGTGTTACCACAACTGGCTCAAAAATGTGCTATGTGTTGTCTGGGATTTCCAGTCCCATCGAATATCTTGAAGTTTGGGGCCACAAAACCCTTGGGGAAAGTGACGGCATCGAACTCCTCCTGGTAAGGTCTACGCTTTAAAATTGATGCACCGCCCTTGGATTGGGCTAAGGCATCCCGTACTTGTTCAACCATTTTCTTTAACTCTTTTTCTGGCATGGGACCTAACGGAGAATCCTTCTTTGGTTGTTCATCTTTATCTGCCGAAGTAGCCTTCCTTCTTTCATCTATGATGTGTATGATTTCTGGCTGATTAATCTCTGGAGAAGCCAATCTTGGTGCTTGTGATTGCCCATGAATGGTGGACATGGCAGTCATAGCTGCAGTCATCTCTTCTATTCTTTTCTCCAGTAGATTGACTTGTTCATCCCTTAGGAGGATAACCCTACGCAGCTCATCTGCGGCGTTCTCTTCGGTGTGGGTTGAGCCTCGCGCGTGGATGTGATAGCTCTGGTTTCGTTTACATGGACATCCATGAAATCCTCTTCCAAGTAATCACTGCAATCAAAATCTTCATTGTCACTATTGACGGAAACTTCGTGCTCTCGAGCTAACTCAAAAATCTCGATCCTAGGTTTCTCAAATTTTTCCTCAATTATCAATTCCTTGATTGCTTTAAGATCTGAATGACCTTGATGGACATCCTCTATTTGTTCCTCCATCTCACTAGCTATTGTCGCGACGAAGTTAGATATTTCAGCACTGGTTTCACTTCCTGCCTTGCAGGCTCACTGAACTGTATCGCCGCAGCGACCTTGGGTACCCATACCCTTTTCTTCTTCAAAGATGATGTCTCAGGACGTGATGTCTTAGTAGAGACATCGGTATGTCGAGGGAAGATATGCTCCACGTGGTGTAGACCGACTACAGTGTCGGGTAATCGTCTTGTTTTTATTTCTGGGATTGCAGGAATGACGGGTAAGCTCCTCGAACCTAGTCTTGACTTAATCGATCAGCGACCTGCGGTCCTGGTGATGGTATAATCGGTGGTGACTATAGCAGTATCAACTCGGTTTCCCAAACAGAACCAGATGGGATGACGGGTAGGTGACTTTACAGTCGACTTATGAGACTTTCTAATGGACTTAACATCCTTCAAAATTTATTTTTTCATATGAGGGGAAATTGCATGTCCCACTCATTTAAGTAACTCACTAACAGAACATCCTTCCTTAGTAATAAGCCTTTTGAAAACTGCACTTACTCTGGTGATAGGAGTGAACTTCTTTTCTTCCTCACCGTGTCCACGAAGTGATGTTAATGCGACAGAAATTTTTTGGATACTCTCATATCCATCAATATCCGTTAGAGGATGGAATCTACTCCCTCGTAGGAGTGGAGAAATTTATGGTAACACCTCTTCAATTCGATGAGGCTCCTCCTCAACAGGTGTGTTTTCAGGAGTATGGGCTTTGATGGCCCTTCGAACTCTTCTATTGTGGTTCCTCCTTTGAGTTTGAGTTAGTGTTACAGTTCTTAAGCTCGACCCTACTTCAAACACAGGAGATGGGAAAGTTAACCCTTCAGTTGAATCTTCAACGATCATCACTTCTTTCCCCTTAGCAGCAGCAAAGATAGCAGGCTTGACGGTTGTCGCGATGGCAGTAGCTTTAGTCTTTTTGCAGGCAGGGAAGTCCTGAAGGTAGTTCAAGTTGAATTCTGCAGACGGTTCTTGCATTTCTGGAGCAACGATCTTCATTACCACGAATGGGGTTTTCCCGAGGACAACCTCGAGGTCTTCAAACCTAGCTCCGAACTTGATAGTGGGAGCGATGTTATGGGCATTACGGTCCATTGGCAGGTTGCAGGAAAAGGTCAACGTTGGGTAGGCCATTGCAGCGGGCTTTAAAACAGAAAGTTTTAGGGTTAGCTATATGGCCAAAAACCTCATAATTTTTTAGTGCAAGCACTGAAAGTAGAGGTTGATCTGTAGACCGGGCGGGTCTTAATTTATGGGTATTTTTTAACGTTTTTGTTTAAAAGGGTGTGAAATTTAATTAATATAATAAAATTTCAAGGTACACGCAACACAACACGATTTGGTTTAATTTGTGAAATAACAAATCAAATTTGGAAGGGAGATGTAAAGAAATTTTAGGACCCAGGGCGAGACCCAAGCAGTGGCAAAGAATGCCCAGGTAGATTTAGTCCACCGACATACTTATTGGAGATCCGACCCCATATAAAAATTTAAAGAGTCCTTAATGGCCTTCTGAACCCCTCTACTCGAAGATGGTTGAACAGCTAGTCCTGAAGTACAAGGAGTTGGCTGTACTTTCCCAAGATAGAAATGGGTAAAGTATGTCACCGAAAGAAAGGTAATTGGGTCCAAAAGGGACATGTACATATTACCGATATGTGAAGATAATATTTCTTGATTTGTATGGAGAGAAAAGCTTGTCCCTAGCGGAGTCGCCATAAGCTGTCGGCGTTATTTTGGGTTGGTTTATGGGGAGTTGCCCGTAAGAAGCTGTCAGTCACTTGAATTGAAATCCTATCCCCCACTTCGGAAGGACGTTAAAGTATGAAATCAAACTGACCCCATATTTTTCATAGTTTAAAATGAAAGAGCACTATACCTCAAATCTTGTATCTATCCCAAAGGATAAACACAAGACTTGAGGATGAGGCTCGATCAAATTAAC
>NW_018250534.1:293473-298337 GCF_001263595.1 Phalaenopsis equestris | reverse complement strand
ACTCTCGATAAAAATCAAGAAATATTATCTTCAAGGAATTTCAAAGGGTAGGACTCTTCAACGAAATCAGATTTGGAGGTGTGAAAGGAGATTGGTTCAAATTTGGAACATTTTATTGTAGAATCCAAAGGAGTAAGAACTAAGGGATGTCATGGATCCAGAGCAGAACCTCGGTGACTTCCCAAGCTATCCTAATGTTTGGCTTCAGTTTTGAGGAGAAATATTTAGGTGTTTCTTCCTACCAATTTCATTCATTAGGGCTTATATTTGTGTGAAACGATCACACAAATAGCCTGGAAGATGTGAGGATTTAGGTCATGACAAACGACAACCTCGGAATCCTAAGACGAGTTAGGGCTTATATTGTATAGCAAGGCTATGCAAAGGCCTAAAGATAAGGTGAGGATTTACGTTGCATAAGGAAGCAACCTCAAAGTCCTATGGCTTTGATTTTTAAGTCTAAGGAAGGAAGATTAGTTTAGCTGGGGAAGACAGGTTTTGCTGTTAAAGATGGCCGTACTGCCTACCATGCCAGCTCCAAAATCCTGCCGCGACGAGTTTGAGTTTTCTAGTGTGTTGAGTTATATGTCAAATCAGGTGGCCCTATAATTGAAGTTCTTTAAATCTTATGAGAGCATATTAAAGTTGATTAGAGCGACACCGGTCAGGATCCTATGGTTCCCTCGTTCTGACACCACTATTTTCTATTGGATTCACTTAGTCCAAATGTACTTATTAAACTCGACTTAATGTGTTTCATAATTTCATTTAAATCGTGGGAAGCCTTGTTAGCAACCGTAGGTTACCTCATCCGAGGGATTCCCGAGATTCCCGTAGAGACATCTTAATTTAGTTGGATTCCCACTCATCCAATAGAGACGTCTTAATTTAGTTGAAGTTTTGAGTTTGTGTGTGATGTTTGTGATTAAATTTTGAGTTGTTTTGTATTTTTAATGTTGTGGCGGTGAGTTTTATCTTGGTCGATTTTAATTTTGATTTCGGTTTCAGTTTTGTGGCTATCCTAACAATTTTAGTTTTGATATGCAACGTGACAGTGTTGTTTAACATGCAAGTTCACGAGCAGGAAAAATGCACTAAAGAAAGTGCAGGAAGAGAAGATGTTGAAAACTATAAAAGCATACCCGAGTCTTCTCGTTCCACCACCTGAAACTTGAAATGCATGTTAAGGCAGCTTATGAAGAGCAGGAAAAGTAAAGTTTTAGTAATTTTCCTAACCCTATGTCATATCTTGGAGGGTCCTTAGAAGTTTAATTAAGGATGACTTTATCAAGCAGGATATATTAAGTTTAATAGATCTCCGAGATGTCCAACATATCTAAAGAAAGAAGCAGGTCCTTGCTACTTTCTTGTTGCTTGGTGGAAAATCCCGAGGTGGAAAATCCCGAGTTGGAAAATCCCGAGTTCTTTTTAAACTTATTATATTTCTTAATAATTCATCCTATAAATACCCTTAATGCTCAGTTAACAATGATGTCTAAATTATCCCTAAGAAAGAGGGTAATTATCATTTATCATTTAATTTGAAAATTATGTGAGTGAATTCCCTTGAAGGGGAAGTTAGTGTAATTTGAACACTTAGAAAAATTTTAATCCTAACTGGGCTTAGCGGTGTTTCAAGGATGTTTGATTTTTATTATGTTCATTTCTCTAGTCCTCATTTAGTCAATTTTGTTTTAGCCTAGGTCACCACTAAGCCTTTAAGACCTAGGTGAGTGTCTTAATTAGTTTTGAAAAGGGTTAAACTTTAAGTGATCATGATTCATGATTGGGGTTTTATTTGAAAATCAAAATAGGGGTATTAAATTGATTAATTATTGACTTCAAAAGTCATACCCCTAAGTCTAGGATCATTTAATTTTAATAAACTTCCAAATTCTTAATGTTTTAGAAATTTATTAACTTATCTTTTTAATGAGGAAAGTGAGATTGATTTCTACCAATTAACCCCTTGTGTTTCAGCATCAGAAAAATTGATTAAGATCAAAGGTTACCCACTCCCCTCCTTGACTTAAGCCTAAATGTTAATTAAGGCTAAATTTCCAAGATTACACATTTTCCCCTAAGGCTCTAACACTTCATAATTTGTAAAATACAATTCAAATGACTTTGTATTTTTTATCCTACCTCATTCATGGGTCAATTGAGACATCAGAGGAGAAAATGTGATTTTTTAAAATTTAATTTAAATTATATAATTATTTTAATGCAAAATTATGATTTTTCAAAGAAAATTCCTAACTTGACCAAGGTAAATTCTAATCCCTTGAAATTTTTACGTGGAGGTAGACCTATACCAGAAATGCCTTTAATCAAAATTTCATAAATGTTTGAAATCTCTGTGATTTATTGGAATTATTTTAAATTTTGGGCTATTTAATAAAAATAAAATATTTTAGGTGGTGAAAATTAAGTTTTGTATTTTTGAAAAATCTACCTAAGGTCAAAGAACTCAGAGGAGCAGATTTTGTATTTTTTTTATTTTTCCTTGATTTATTGGAATTATTTTAGTGAAAACTCATTTTTAGCCTTTTTAAAAAATTACTTTTAATCTTTGAAATTCAATGTCTTTATTTAGAAAGTCAGGAAAATATTCTAATTGTTCCAAAGTGATTAGGGAGCAATTTAGAACATTTCCATGAGCCTTATAATTTTTGAGGTTTTTTTTTATGAATTTTTAATTATTTTAAATATTTAAAATATGTTAAAAATCAAGTTTTTATTTTATATATAAATTTATTTTTATAAAATATCCTTGATCATAGAGAACACAAAAAATTAAGTTTCATAATTTCTTGAGTCTTTTTTCATTTTTAAAAAAAATCATTTAAGTGACAAAAGTGGTATTTATCTTTGAAAATCAATTTAACTTATCAAATGAACTCAAAACATTTTGAAATTCTTATGATGAGTTCTCTGGATCATAAACCACAGTGGAGATCAAAAGTCAAGTCATTTAAATGTTTATATTTTCCAAAATTAATTATTTTAGTAATTTAGTGCTTGTAAAATTTAAGGATATTTTAAATGAATTGACCCATGAAATTATTTCTAAAAGCTTTTCTGGTCATTATGGACCTTCCAAAATTTTCTTAGGATTTTCTAATCAGTATGCTAATTTCCATGATTATTTTAAAGAAATAATGTGGAATAACTTGAAAAATATGGATCTTTGTATTGGAACATCTTCTGACTTTGTAAAAATCAGAGAATATTTCCCTTGACAGAGGCTACAACATGCCAAAATTTCAAGCCAAGGTGATGTGCCAATATGCATAGAGAATCAAATGATTCAAAATAGTGTTTAATTAATTAAAAATAAAATATGCATCAAATGGACTTAAAATTTATACCACATTATTCTCCTCTATTCACTGAGCAAGGGGGTGTTTTTATTTTATTTTTGTGATTTTTCTACACAAAGTTATGAATTTTCTAAGTTAAGGGTATTTAAATAAATAAGAAAAGCCCTATTTATCTATTTAAACCTCGCGTGCCACCTCATCCTACGACGGCTCCGAAGGCATGCGTGGCACGCTTTGGTTAGACGCCACTGTCCACGTAGCTTGCTGACTCGGCCCGCTGTTTATGTCTCGAGGTGTCATTCGGCTCGATCTTGGCCATCCATGTGATACACACGCGATCGAACGGCTCCCTGTCATCCTCCCCGATAGAATGATCCGTTGACCGTCCACACTCAAACCCTAAGATCTCAGCCTAGACTCAACCAAATCACCTCGGGTTTGATCCTATGGACTCGTCAAAGTGAGACGAACATATCCATACAACAATCATGCAATTAAATTAAGCCTAATTAATTAGAGATCGAAATAGGCTCGGGATGAGGTGAGGTTTTCTACCTTTGCTCTGAGAAGTGAAGCTCGATCAGAGGGGTTTGGTACGTTTTTTGGGGTCCAAGGAGGCTAGGGATTGAATCACTTGTCTTGGTGTAAGGTTTAAGTAGAAATTCGATCGCAGCCGAATTTGGCCGTCTCGATTTCAAGTGTTGGTCTAGAGCTATGGTAGAGGCTCTGTGGGAGGGGGATTTTATGGGGTTTTGGCTTCTTTTAGTGTTGTAAAGGTGTGGGTGAGGTTAATTTGAGTTTGGTGGACTGTGGAGGTGTGTTGGGTTCTGTCCTGGTTTCCGGCAAGGTTTCAAGCTCAAAATTGAGCCCCGACAATGGGAATGGGTGAGGGAAAATGGTCGGAATGCACTGAGGGGATCTTGGGGAAGTTCTGTGTGAAGATTGGAGAGGCCTCTCTAGGAAAATTTCAGCACACCTCCCATGGTCGTGGGAGGTGAGTTTTTATTATAATGGCCATGGCATGGCTCTCAGGGCACAAGTTTGGGTGCATTGTGGTGCTTAGGTGGAGGGAAAAGGAGCTCTTCAGTTTGATTTGGATGAGCTGGCCTCTAGGATTGATTTGGCTGAGGTGCCATGGGGGTGGGTCTCGGTTTTGAGCTTTTTCTAACCACTAGGCTGGTCGGCCGGCCAAAGGGAGGAGGCTAGGAGCTTTGGGAACCCAGAGGAATCCATCACAACAATTTAACGCAAATGTGCTTTGATTTGGCAAAGATATCTTAAGCATGTGCATTTTTGGAAATAATATCCCATAATTTGCGGCACCTTTTGGGCCATGGCTTGATTTAGATGGTTTCATGGTTTTTGGACTGAATGGTGTTTGGACTGGTCACTAGGTCCGACTAATGGCTGTGGTGGAGTTAATTTGGTGACTTTAGGGTGGTTAGGTCACATTTAGTGCATGGGTCCAAGTGGATGCAAATGACCAAAACATGGGTTTCAGCTAGGTTATCCATGTTAATTGGCCCAAATAATTGTTGAAT
>NW_018250534.1:267461-293355 GCF_001263595.1 Phalaenopsis equestris | reverse complement strand
GCTAGGCTTAGGTCTAGCTTGGGTTAGCCTTGGGCTAAGTCTAAATTGATTTTTGTAAAAGGTCAATAGGGACATCATGAAGAGTTTGCAACATGAATTGGATGCCAATTTTTAGGTTAAGGCAATCAATTGGGTGAATCAATTGGGTGGTTAAGGCAATCAATTGGGTGAAATTTAGGGACTTAGCCAAATTGGGGCTAAATTTGGGAATTTTGGATTTAGGCCAGAATAAAATGGATATGAGGCTTCACCAAGGTCAATTTATGGTTGATATTGATGTATAGGAATGTTATAAAGATTTTTAAACATTAATTTTGGTCAATTGACTTGGCTATGAGTTCAATTTGGTGAAATTAGGTCATATGGTCAAAAATTGGGGTTTTGACCCAAATAAAATTTGGGCTCAAATCATGGGCCAATTAGGCTTGAATTTGGTTTAATTTGATCATATCAAGAGTGAATTTGAGTTTAAGTGAATTTGAGTTTAGGATTGTTTGAGTTTAGGATTGAATTGAGGTCAAATTGATGGACATTTAAATTGGATTTGGGGCAATTTGGGTCTTTAAAGGCAAAATTTACGGGGTTTAGTTAAAGATGGTCAAATTGGCCAATTTGGGTCATATAGTAGTTGAGAGAAACAAAATTGGGAATTATTAGAATTTATTGGGATTTTCTGGAAATTTTTGGAATTTTTTGGAATTTTGGGTCCAAGAGGGGTAATTTGGTAATTTGGGGGTGTTTTAAGGACAAAAGGCCAAGATGGGTATTTTGGTAGATTTAAGGTACCAATCATCACCAACAAGCCATGGACCAATGGAAACCCCATTTTGGGTTTTTTACATAGTGGCCTTAGCCAAACCATAGCCCTAGGGCTAGTAGATTTAGGGGACCATCTACATGAGTATCCCAAAAGCTCAAGGGCTCTAGGCTAGAAATTTGAGTTTAGGGTTGTGAGTGAATGTGGGTGTATATAAGTGTAGTGAGCGTAGTGAATGACTTAGTTCCAGAACAACACCCAGGGTAGCAATCCTAAGGGTGACTCATCTTGAGTTTCCCCCATAGTGACCCCACCTACTAAGCACTTAGAGGCTGAGACCAACATGTGGAACTTAAAGTTGAGTAGAGGAGAGGGTAGAATTTCTAATGGTGAGGGTTCCTTGTCTAGTTTTCTAAGAATAGTTAATAGGAAAGTCCTATTGCTAGACCTTAGGCTACTAAAGAGGAAAAACTAAACCTCAACCAAAAGTGAGGTCAACACCTTGCTGAGTAGTCTCTCGAAATACTTGATGATGAGTCCCTTAAGAATGAAAGTTATTGTCCCATGGATGCTTTTGAGTAGAATCTCAATTGCATGATGTCCCTGTAGCTGTGGTTTGCACTTTATGCTAAGGTTTCTCCACCTCAAGATATAATCTATTGAGTCTCGTTAGGCTTTTGGCTTTCTATCACGAGTTCTCCAATAGAAATATGATATTATGCTCCAACAAATATCCTTACAAATAGCTGTTATAACTCAGCAAATGTCTTCACTGATCCGTTGGGCAACTCTGCATACCAATCAAACGCTATCCCTGATAGGCTACTGACAAACTAACAGAAAGGGAAGGCTTTGTTAATCACGGTATTGCCACAACTGGCTCGGAAATGTGCTATGTGCTGTCTGGGATTTCCGGTACCATCAAATATCTTAAATTTCGATGATACAAAATCCTTAGGGTAGGGTACGAAATCAAACTCCTCCGAGTACGGTCTAACTTTAAAATTAATGCACCACCCTTAGATTGGGCTAAGGCCTCCCAAACTTGTTCAGCCACTTGTTTAAATTCTCTTTCTGGTATGATGCTCGATGGAGAATCCTTCTTCTGTGATCTTCTCTGTTATCCGAGGCAATTTCCTTTATTTCATATGTGATATACATAATCTTTGGCTGATTAAATTCTGGAGAAGCTAACTGTTGTGCTTGAGACTATTCATGAACTGTAGCCATGACAGCCATGGAAGTAAGCATCTCTTCCATCATTTTCTCCATTTGGTTGATTTGCTCATCCCTTATTAGAATAGCCCTACAGAGATCATCCACGACAATTCCTTCAACGATAGGTTGGGCATCATCCACAGATGCAGTGGCTCTGATTTCGATGACATGAATATCCATGAAGTCTTCATCGAGATAGTCATTAAATTTAAAATCTTCATCATAAACAACGGAAATCTCATGTTCTCGGGTTTAATTAGAAATCTTGACTTTGAGCTTTTCAACCTTTTCTTTGATTATTGATTCTTATATCAACTTGAGATCTTGGGGGCCCTACTGAACATCCTTTATTTGTTCATCCAACTTGGTAGCAAAAGCTACGGCGATGTAGACAATTTCAGACCCTTGCTACATTCCATTATCCTGCCCTACGGTCTCACTGAACTAAATTGGTACGGCAACTTTAGGTACCCATACCTTTTTCCTCGACGGTGATGTCTTGAGAGGGGTGTCTAAATAGAGGCATCAGCATGGCAAAGAGAGTTATGCTCCCCATGGTGCAGATCAGATACAATACCGTGTAACCTCTTCATCTTTTCTTTTGAAACTTTAGAGACGTCGCTAATACTCATAACTGGTAGAATTTTCAGACCTAGACGTGACTTAGTTGGTCGATGGCCTGCAAGTCCTGAAGTAGCAAAAGTAGAATCAGTGGTGATGATGGTGGTATCAACTCTGCTTCCAAACGGAACCTGACAGGAATGTGAGCAGGCAAAGTTTCAGTTGATCTTTGTGATAGTCTAATAGATCTGACATCTCTTAGAATTTCTTTCTTCAAGTGAGGGGATACTGCACATCCCACTCATTTAAGTAATTAATCGATTGAAAAACCTCTTAGGTAGCAAGTCTCTAGATTATTGTACTGACTTGAATGATAGGAGTGGGCTTCTTCCTTTCCCCACCATGTTCATGGGGTGACGGTAAAGTAGCAGCAATCTTATGGACACTATCGTACTCATTGGTACCCGTTAAGGGATGGAACCTACTCTGTTGCAGAAGCAGATAGGTTTTTGGCAATCCTAGTTCCTCCTAGTTCCTCCTAGTGAGGAACTAGGAGGTACCCGTTAAGGGATGGAACCTACTCTGCTGCAGAAGCGGATAGGTTTTTAGGTTCCTCCTAGCGAGGAATTTCATCAACAAACATTTCTTCAGAAATTTGGGCTTTAACAGCCTTCCAGTTCTTTCGGCTGCGGTTTCTTCTTTGCGATCAATTTAATGGCGCAGACTTCAAACTTGATCTTCTTTCAAACACTGTTGGCAAGATGGTGAATCCTTCGGTTGTATCTTCAATGATCAAGACCACTTTTCCCTAGCAGAAGTGGGAATAAAGGGCTTAGAAAGTTTTGGGCAGTAGTTCTTACCTTCTTGTAGGAAGGGAAATCCTGAGGATAGTTCAGGTTAAACTCAGTTGATGGCTCCTGAACTTCCGGAGCGGTAACTTTCATTATTACAAAGGGACCCTTTATGAGCACTACTACGAGTTCATCTAATCCAGTTACAAACTTGATGCTGGGAGCGACATTGCGAGTATTGTGGCTAGTTGGCAGGTTGCACGGGAAAGCAAGTATTGGAAATGCCATTGCAACAGCTTCAAAAATAAAGCTCTTGGGTTAGTTATTTGGCCAATAATTTGTAATTTTAGTGCGAGCACTAAAAATTATCAAAGTTCAATCTATAGACTAGGCAAGTCTTTTATTTTAATTATGTTTCATGAAAAAAAAAATTGGAATTTGGTAAATGTAACTTTGAAAATAGGAGAATTTAATTAATTATATAGAATTTAATTAATTATATAAGATATAAGGAAGGTTTAAAGAGAAAGCACAACATGACACAATTTGATTTAATTTGCAAAATAACAAACCAAACTCGAAAGGGAAAGTGAAGTTTAGGACCCAATGCGGGACCGACTCCACAATGCACAATGTTCAAGTGGAACTAGTCCACCAACACACCTATTGGGGGTTAAACCCCACACAGAGATTACAAGTCCTAATGAACCTTGAACCTCTTCGTCCAAAGGTGATTGAACAGATGGTCCTGAAGTCTGAAAGAGTTGACCGTACTTACCCAAGAAAGAAATGGGTTAAGCATGATAATGGAAGAAAGGTAATTTGGTTCATAAGGGACATGGACACATTACCAATGTTTGAAGAAAATATTCCTTGGTTTAAATGTTGAGAGAAACTAGTCCCCAGTGGAGTCACCAGAAGCTGGTCGAAACTATTTTTAGGGGTCATCCTGTGGAAGCTGTCAGTCGCCGGAATTGAAATCCCACCGCTCTCATTGGAGGGACATTTAATTTACATATACATAAATATATATGTATATATATATATATATATAATTTTAGAAAAATATGAAATCAAACTGATGCCATATCTTTTAAAGTTTATATGGAATAGAGATACACCTCAAGCAATGTATCAATTCTGAAAGATAAACACAAAACTTGAGTGTGAGGCTCCATCAAATAAACTAAAAAATGTATGACATTCATTTGGTGTGCAAAACCATGTTATTTATTAGCCGACAACTTCCCATATTTAATATGGAAAATTAAATAGGGTTTACATTAAGTTGGGTTCTTGAAAGTTTCCTATAAAGGCAAGCTCTTAGAGTTAATTACATCTTAGAGAACTGAAGTTGCCTAAGAAAACCCTTGATAAAAATCAAGGGATATTATCTTCAAAGAAGTCAATGGTTTAGGAATTTTCCATGAGATTGGACAAAGAGGTGTGAAATTAGAATGGCTCAAAAGTTGAACATTTTTTTTTGAATCCAAAGGTTGAAGAACTAGGGGATGTCATGGGTCCTGAGGGGAACCTCAGTGACTTTTAAAGCTATCTTATGGTTTGGCTTCAATTTAGATGAAAAATAATTAATTATTTCATCCTTTCAATTTTTTTAATTAGGGCTTACATTCGTGTGAAACGATCACTCAAATAGCCTGAAAGATGTAAGCATTTAGGTCATGACAAACGACAACCTCAGAATCCTAAAACAGGTTAGGGCTTATATTATCTCACTAGGCAAACAACCTCGAAGTCCTATGACTTGTTGTTTAATTCTACATAATGTTTTAATGAGTGTATAAATGTTTTGGTGTTGAATATTGTCGTACTGCCCATATTGCTAGCTCCAATCTCCTCATTGTGGCAAGTTTAAGTTTACTAATGTGTCAAGTCATGATGTTAAATCAAGTGTTTCCTAAGGTTATGGTTATTTAAATAATATGAGGAATTTTAAAGTTGATTAGAGCGACACTAGTTAGGATCCTACGATTTCCTCATTGCGACACCACTATTTTCTTTGAGATTCACTTAGTACAAATGAATTTACTAGACCTAATTTAATGAGTTATGTACTTTCATTTATATGGTGGGAAATTTTGTTACCAACCGTAGGTTATCTCCTCCAAGGGATTCCCGATCATCCGATAGAGACGTTTTAATTTAGTTGCAATTTAGTTTTGTTTTGTTGTTTGTGATTAAATTTTGAGTTGTCTTAAATTTTGGTTGTTATATCGGTGAATTTTATCTTGTTTAAGTTTTTTTTTTAGTTCTAGGTTTGACATGCAGGGTGAATTTAAGCATGAGAGCAAGAAACAAGAGGTACAAAAAAGTAAATGCAATAACTTAAAAGCGTACCTGTCGATTCTTCTCGCTCCTCCACCTGAAAGGTTAGTTTTTGCAACATGTATATAATTTTGCAAGGAATTAAAATTGTAGGAGTAGATGAAGGTATAGGTACCAAACCCCAAGTTATTACTTTATTGAGTCTCCAAAGATCTTAGTAGATGATTTTATAACAAAATATAGCAAGTTCAATTTGCTCATCAAGATATTCAAGGGATTCCAAAGTACTCTGAGCATGACTCTGAATCACTTTAAAGATTTCTTAAAATATTTTTAGTTCATTTTGAACATATAATATCATTTTTTTAATCTTCCAAGGTTAAGCTAAGGTTATCCCATTGCTTAAGGAAACTTGATGTTTTATTTATCCTGAGGTTAGGACACTCAATTAATCAATTAATGTTTCATTTAAGAGTTATGCGGGTGGATGCCTCTAAGGCAAATTTAAGTAAGTAAAGGTTTTGGTTTCCAAAGTAGAAATTGGGCTTGTATTGCAAAAAGGTGTAAATCATAAATCATGTTATCTTCTAAGTCCAATCAAAAGAGTTTAAATGTCAATCCTAGGTCACTACGAAGCCCAAAACAATCATAGTAGGTGAAATGGAAACTTAGTAGAATTTTTATTTAAATTACAGGCATTCCTTCATTAGAAGATCACATTATCATCAATTATGAGCTTAAAATTAATGAAATATTATCCTTGTAACACAAACCCATCACTTGAGAATCATTTAATTTTGATTGACTTCCATGTCATGATAATTAAGGAAATTACAATTGTGTTCATATTATAGAAAAGGTGGTAAGTGAGTTCCTACCTTTTAATCACATTGTATTTCAATCATCCATACATGTTCATTAGGATCAAAATTATCTTTCTTCCCTTTGCTCAATCCTAAATCTTGATTATGGCACTGAAGCCTAAACTTACTCCTTTGCCTTTAGGGCCCTTCACCTCATAACTCATTAATCAAAACTCAAATGAATTTGAAAATTTTTAGTGTGTCCTATCCATGGGTTAGTTAAAAAATTTGAGGAGAAAAATATGGATCTTCAAAATTTAATTTTATTTATGGATTTTTGAAGTTCATGTATATTTATAAATCAAAAAAAGTCCATGTTTTCCACTTAAAAAGGTGACGCCACCTCATCCTTGTATGTGTCAAACTTTACACATGGCGCTATGCTAGTTTACTCTGCCAGCCACCTCAGCTGCCACGTGACTCACCTTTTTGATCCAAAGGTTTGTTCGGCTTGATCTCCCCCTTCCATTGAGTAAACACGCGATTAGACTGCTCTCCTTCATCATCCTCAAGTGTCCAAACCCGAGAACAGTTCACACTAAACCTTAAGATCTTCATCTAGACTTAACCAAATTGCATGGTGTTTATTTCTAAACCTTAATCTACTCGACATGAATATATCTATACAACTTATATGCTATGAAATATAGTAAATACGTATGGAGAATCAAAATAGGCTAGGATTAGAGTTGAGTTTCAATACCTTGGTCTTAGAGGGGAGGCCTCAATAAAATGATTGTGGCCTTTAATTGGATCCAACAAACCTTCAGATGATGTTTTAGTCCTTAGTGAAATGTCTAGGAATGATTTCAATCAAGCTCGATTTCATGTGTTGTTCTAGAGCTATGTTATAGGGTCTCTATGATGGGGCTTTTATACGATGGTGTGTGCACAATTAATTGGAGTTTATTTCACTGTGCAACTATGAAGAAATCTATCCTACTTTTAGGGAAAATCTCAAAATTTCAGTGAATAAATTGGCTTTGTAGAATGGTTATGGGTGGCTGAGAGCAAGGGGATTGCACTTTGGAAGGTTTGAGAAGCTCTGGTGAGATTTTGGCAGAGTTTCCCCAAGGTTTCAAGCACTCTCTCCTTTAACCGTGGATAGCTCAGCCATGGCTGTCTGATGGAGCACAGAGATGGGAATTGGGTGCTAAAGCATGCTGAGGTGGGGGGAAGAAAGGCTCTAGTGGCCAATGGGACTAGACCAAGTTAGGGAGGTTTAATTTTGGGTTTTGGCCATTTGAGGCTCTCTGGGGCTGGCTGTTTCTGGTGGCTGAGGATGTGGCTAGCCAGTGTCTGGTCACGTTTGTGCTCAGGGAGTTCATGGAGTGATTAATTTTGATTAACTCCCCAGGGTAAGCAATGATAGAGAATATATTTCACGTTTAGGCCAAAAATGGCTAAAATCCCTTAAAATAAGAGACCATTGGTCCATAGATCTTCTACGGTGAGCTAAGTGAGTCTAGACTGGTCTCTAGACTCCACTTCGTGGTTGTGGTATCATTAATTTGGTCACTTGGGCATGGCTTAATCAATTTTGGTGCATGGGTTAAATTTTGGTTAAGTTGTCTTGAAGTTGGGTTTGGGTTAGTCTATCCATGACATTTAGCCCAATTGATTGATCAATTTTGTGTGGATGACTGTTGTAAAGGGTTTAAAAAAGATTTGGAGTGATTTTGAATTGACTTGGAGGTTCAATTTGGAGGTTCAATTTGAATTGACTTGGAGGTTCAATTTGAAGGATTTTGGGCATTTGAGCAATTTGGGGATGTTGGGTTAGGCGTGAGTTTAGGTTTGGCTTGAGTTGGGCTAAGTCAAAATTGAGAGTTCAAAATGGTCTATGGGAATGTCACGAAGAGTTCTCAACATTAATTGGGTGCCAATTTTAGGGTTTGGTCATTCAATTTGGGGACATTTTGAGACATGAGAAAATTGGGGTAAAATTGGGGTTTTGGTCCAAGTTGGGTTTGAGTAAAATTGGTGCTTGACCAAGGCTAATTGAAGGTTCAATATGGTGTGTGGAGATGTTTTAAAGAGTTTATGATGCACAATTGGGGAATTTGGAAAGATTTGAGGGTTCAATTGAGTCAGATTTTAGTTTTAGACCAAATTGAGGCTTTTTAATTTGGGTTGAAATTGGACTCTAAGGTGCGTCAATTGGACTTGGATTTGGTTTTAATTCAGTTTGATCATGATGAATTTGAGTTTATAATTTAATTGGGAGAAGATTGGGATGAAATTGGTGGACATTTAGGGTAAATTTTAGGAAATTGGGCCATTAAGGGCAATTTGGGGCTTTTGGTCAAATTCAGTCAAATTGATCAAATTAGGTTTAATTGAAGGGTCCAAATTAATTTTGCATACATTTTAAATGATTTTTATGGCTTTTGGAAAGTTTGGGCCACCAATGGTATTTTTATAATTTTGGCAAATTTGGGGGTATTTTGGTAATTTTGGAAATTTTGGAAATTTTGAAAAGTTGTGGAAATTTGGATGATTTCAAAGTGGAAATTTGGAAGATTTCAAATGGTTTGAGTTGATTTTTGAACAAATTTGGGTATTTTGGGTGAAATTAGGAACTTTGGTAAACTGTGTAGATTTTGGAGGGAAAAGGCTAAGTTCGGTATTTTAGTTAAATTGAGGTGACAACCACCCTATTTGAGTTATGGACCAATGGAATCCTCTACTTTGGGTCCTTCATGTACTGGTCTTAGCTATACTCTAGCTTAGGGCTTGTGGGTCTAAAGACCATCTTCATGAGTCTCCTAAAGGGTTAAGGGGTAAGAGTTAGGTAGGCTTAGGCTTATGGTAGTGAGTGGAAGTGTAATGTGCAAGTGAGTGATAAGGTATGCACCAACTCAAGGCCAACACCCAGGGTCAACCCTAAGCCCAAGCAGTCCTAATGGGACTCCCCTTGAGCTCCCCCAGATTGACCCCACCTACCAAGTGCTAGAGGTCAGGACGAATATGTGGAACTTCAAGTTGAGAGAAGTGTTTAGAATTTATAATGGAGAGGGTCCTTTTCTATTCCTCTAGGAATAGTCAACAAAAATGTCTTATGGTCAGACCCTAGGCTACTAAGGAGGAAACTAGACCCCAACCAAAAGTGAGGTCAACAAAACCTAACTAGGGTTTGTAGTGTTGAACCTAATGGATTTAAGGTCTACCAAAGTTTAATTTGGTCAAACTACAGTTTAGACCTAACTAGGGTTTACAGTGATAAACCTAATGTAGTTAAGGTCTAACTAAGTTTAACTAGGTTTAATAATGGTTTAAACATAATTAGGGTTTAAGGTGTTAAACCTAATTTAGTTAAGGTTTACTAGAGTTTAATTAAATCTAACTGTGGTTTAGACCTAATTAAGGTTCATTGTGTTAAATTTAATGTAGTTATAGTTTAACTCGGTTTATTTAGGTTTAAATGTGGTTTAGACCTAATTAGAGTTTGTTGAGTTAAACCTAATGTAGTTAAGGTTTAACTAGGTTTACTTAGGTCTAAATGTGGTTTAGACCCAATTCGAGCTTGTTGAATTAAACCCAATGTAGTTAAGGTTTAACTAGGTTTAATTAAGCCTAAATGTGGTTTAGACTTAATTAGAGTTTTTTGAGTTAAACCTAATGTAGTTAAGGTTTAACTAGGTTTAAGTAGGTTTAAATGTGGTTTAGACCTAATTAGAGTTTGCTAAGTTAAACCTAACGTAGTTAAGGTTTAACTAGGCTTAATTAGATCTAAATGTGGTCTAGACCAAATTAGAGTTTGTTGAGTTAAAAGTAATGTAGTTAAGGTTTAACTAGGTTTAATTAAGTTTAAATGTGGTTAAAATATAATTGGGTTTCGTCGAGTTAAACCTAAAGTAGTTAAGGATTAATTAGATTAATTAGTTCTAGATGTGGTTTAGACCTAAATAATGTTTGTTAAGTTTAACCTAATGTACATAAGGTTTAACTAGGATTAATTTGGTCTAAATGTGTTTTAGACCTAATTAGGGTTTGTTGAGTTAAACCTAGTGTAGTTAACATTTAATTAGGTTTAATTAGGTCAAAATGTGGTTTTGACCTAATTAAGATTTGTTGAGTTAAACTTAATGTAGTTATGGTTTAACTATGTTTAATAATGTCTAAATGTGGTTTAGACCTAATTAGAGTTTGTTGACTTAAACCTAATGAAGTTATGGTTTAACAAGGCTTAATTAGTTTTATATGTGGTTTAGACCTACTTAAGGTTTATTGAGTGAAACCTAATGTAGTTAAGGTTTAACTAGGTTTAATTAAGTCGAAATGTGGTTTAAACCTAATTAAGGTTTGTTGAGTTAAACTTATTGTAGTTAAGCTTAACTGGGTTTAATTAGGTCTAAGTGTGGTTTAGACCCAATTAGGGTTTGTTGAGTTAAATCTAAAGTAGTTAAGGTTCAACTAGATCTAAATGTGGTTTAGACCTAATTAGAGTTTAAGATGTTTGGGTTCACCTAGAAGGACCTAAGTGTCTTTGTTCGGTGTACCTTGGATTCATATTATGTCTATGTTTATTAGACTTAAATGTCTTGTCTTTTGAGTCTATGGGGTTAGACTCAATGGTCCTGAGAAGATGATTAGACCCTATTTCATTTAGGTTTAAGGATCAGAGTTTGGTCTACCCTATGTGTCTCTAAAGGCTAGTGTCTAAGCCTAAAGAAATCTAGGCTTAAATTTGTAATTTTTAATTTTGCACTTTTGACCCTATAAATGAAATGTCATTTTTAAATTTTTAAATAGTTAAAAATTTGTCATTTTTGTGTTAAAAAATGTCACTCTAAGTTTTCTAACCATTTTCAATTTCTTCAATTTTTATAATTATTTTAAAAGATAATCAAAAAGTTTGACACATATTAGTTAACTAAGGCTTAGGGAGTTTTTCTAGCTTTGAAAAAATCAGAGAAAGTTCCTGAGGGCTTAAAGATCAATCCTTAAAAATTTTAGAATTTTTGAAATTAAAAATAATTTTTAATAATTAAATTACTCTAGAGAGTAAATAATTAATTAAAAATTAAATATAATTAATTAAATCCTATATTTTAGTTCATAATATTCAGCTATTTTTCTGAATCTAAGGCTATTTTTTTTTTGTTTTTGTGATTTTTCTGTGAAATGATATGTATTTTTGAAGTTTTCAGTATTTAATTAAAGAAGAAAATTTGGATTTTCTTATTTAGTTGAAGTTGTGCCATCTAGTAGCAAAAGAGAGAGAGAGAGAGTGGATGCCATATTCCATTAAAGGAGGTACTATGCAATCTCTCAAATATGCCAAATGTTAGGTACATATTTCATTAGAAATGAATATCAGGGAACTGATATCCTAACTAAGTGGAAAATATGCAAATTAGAGGAAAGTCGTAACTCCATGTGAGGTACTTATTTCATTAGATAGAAAAATCAGGGGACTGATATCCTAACTAAGTGGAAAGTAGGCAAGCTAGAGGAAAGCCATAACTCCATCTTGCATCCAATAGCTGGAGAGAGAGTGCATATACCATTAAAGGAGGTTTTATACCATCTCTCGAAAATGTCAATTGTCAGGTACCTAATTCATTAGAAAGGAATATCAGGGGACTGATATCCTAACTAAGAGGAAATTAGGCAAGCTAGAGGAAAGCCATAACTCTATGTCAGGAAGGTCTTACATCCAATAGTAGGAGGTTTTATACCATATACTATTAAAGGAGGTTTTATACCATCTCTCAAAGATGTCAAATGTCAAGTTTTGTTTAATTAGGAAAGAATGCCAAGGGACTGATATCCTAGCTAGGAGGGTATGTGTAGAAAAACACATAGAGTTGACTGAATTATTTTAATATCTTAATTTTTATTGGGCTTAAGTCTTCCGAAGGGAATTACTTTATGCCCATGTTCGTCATTTAGTTTGCTTCAGGACCGAAAATCAATTTTATGTCGTTTCATGAAATTGAGTTGATGTCATTCTTTTTTATCGCTTGTTTCCTAATTTACAAATAAGTCATTATTTTTATGTCGCATAATATTTTTTCAAATATCGCTTGTTGATTGGGGTGAAACTCTTTCTCCTAGACAATTGATAAACTGAAAGGATCCTCCTGAATATGTCTTTGCAACTATATACCACTATTTTTTATTAAGGTTGTTAAGATCATCTTTGAGAAACCATTTTGATGTTCATGAATTGAGATTAGAATTTGATCTTCTAGGTTTTGAAAGATATGACTCCAGCGTAAAGTTTCAATTAATTTGCTAATAACACCTTAGTTCCCTCTTTCTGGGTCTAGGCACATTTCAAAATTTCGATTATATGATCAAAATATTTTTACTTAATAAAGATATGTCTATGCTAAGTAATATTATACCAAAAGGCAAGATCACTTAATTTTTTGTCCTGAATATAATATCGAGAGAGTTTTCTTAAGACATTTTTTTATGTTTTATCAAATAGGGGAGAGTTCAGACACCAATTTTTGATTTCATGCTCACCTCAAGCTTCTTCTCAGAGAATTACTCTATATGGTGGAGCATATTTTAAGGGTTTTGAATGTTCGAATTCAAACACCAATTTCTGATTTCATGCTCACCTCAACCTTCTTCTCAAGGAATTACTATATCTGGTGGAGCATACTAAAGATTTTGAAAGTCTGAACACAAATTTTTGATTTTATGTTGACCTCAAGCTTCTTTGTAAGGAATTACTAAATCTTGTGAAGCATGTTTCTTTTAAGGATTTTGAATGTCTGATTTTAAACACCAATTTTTTATTTTATGTTCACCTCAAGCTTCTTCTCAAGGAATTACTACATCTGGTGGAGCATTTTTGTTTTTGAATGTCCAAACTTCCCTAATTAATAATTCTTAAATACTTCTTAAGACAAATTTAGAGATATTATAACTTACTCGAAAGATAGGATGCAATCATTTGGCATGAGATTAAAAAACTCGTAATACCCTTGGTCAATTACTTGTATTTTGATCATACTATTTTATTTTTGAAATTTACTTAGGACCTAGTCCAAAAATTTATTAAAGTAAAGGACCCAACTATTAGAGCATTAATTCCATTTCCCTCTGAAATCTTTTTTTTTTTGTTTTTTGTTAAAAATGTTGAATTTTTTATCTTGGATTACTTCTTTCTGGATTGGATTTTTTGTTGATAATTGTTTGATCTATCAGAACCTTGAGGGTAGGAAAAGATCAACTTCGGGGGATCCATTATAGCATGTCTGGTAATTTATGTGAATGTAAAGTGTCAAATGGTTTTAGACTCATTTTGTACACTTGGAGTTTGTTAGGTTATGTAATTTTTGTCTTGTCATTGTGGAATGTCTATCATAGATATCCTGGAATTTTTTTTCATAGATATCATGAATAACTTGTCACAGATATAATGTATTGTCTGTCATAGATAATTTAGAATGCCTGTCATAAATATTAAGGAATGTATATCTTAATTATCATAAAATGTATGTATCTCATGGAATCTCTATCACATAATTTATTGTCTGTCATAAATGTCATGGAAGTTCTATTACAAAATCGATTGTCTGTCATAAATGTCATGTAGTGTCAGTCAAAGATGTCATGTCATGGAATTTCTATCATAAATGTCATAGAATATCTATCATACATATCACAGAATGTCTGTCACAAAATGTAATGTTTATCTGTCATAGATATTACGGAATATCTATCATAAATATTGTGAAATGTCAGTCTATCATAGATATTACAGAATGTCTGTCATAAATATCAGGGAATGTCCATCATAGACATGATGGAGTGTTATTCATGGATGTCATGGAACTTTTGTCATACTTGTAATGAAATGTCAGTCGTGAATGTCATAGAATGTCAGTTGTATACATGATAGAATGTCTGTCGTAGATGTCATGTATGGCGTGAATGTCATAGAATGTCTGTTGTGAATATCACGCAATGTCTGTCATGAATGTCATGGAATGTTCATTGTGAATGTCATGAAATGTCTGTTGAGAATGTCATCGAATGTCAGTCACAGATGCCATGGAATGTCTGTGAATGTCATTGAATGTCTGTCATTAATGTCATAGAATGTCTATCGTAGATGTCATGAAATGTCTATTGTGAATGTCATGGAATGTCTGTGAATGTCATAAAATGTCTGTCATAGATGTCATGGAATTTATATCATAGATGTGATAGAATGTCTGTCATAGATGTCGTGGAATGTATGTCATGAATGTAATACAATGACTATTGTGAATATCACAGAAGGACTCTCATGAATGTCATGGAATGTTTGTTGTGAATGTCATGAAATGCCTGTTATGAATTTCATGGAAAGTCAATCACATTTGTCATGGAATGTCTGTGAATGTCATATAATGTCTGTCATTAATGTCATAGAATGTCTATCATAAATGTCATAAAATGTCTGTTGTGAATGTCATAGAATGTTTGTAAATGTCATAGAATGCCTGTCATAGTTGTCATGAAATTTCTGTGAAAGATGTGATAGAATGTTTGTCATTGTTGTCGTGGATTGTATGTCGTAGATATATATCGTGAACGTCATAGAATGTCTGTTGTGAGTATCATAAAATGTCTATCATGAATGTCGTGGAATGTTCATTGTGAATGTCATGGAATTCCAATTACATATGTCATAGAATGTCCAACATGAATGTCGTGAATATCACGAAATGTCTATGGTAGATGTCATAGAATGTCTGTCAACAATGTCATAGAATGTTCATTGTGAATGTCATGGAATGTAAGTTACAGATGTCATAAGATGTCCTTCTTGAATGTCATGAATGCTATGAAATGTCTATTGTTGATGTCATAGAATGTCTGTCGTGAATGTTATGAAATGTATGTTGTGAATGAAATGTCTGTCATAGATGTCATAAAGTGTTTATATGGTGTGTTTGTCACAAATGTCGTGGATAACTCTTATTGTCAGAGTTGAAATTAAGTAAGATAGTCCTATCTATCGAATGATAAAATACCTAACGATGTTTAATTTTAACTCTTAATGTCGCAGAGTTAAAGTTAGGTAAGATAATCCAATCGGTCAAAAGTTAGAATATCTTTGTGTGAATGATTTGATGAAAGATGAGGAGGGAGAATGTCCCCAACAGAGTCTCCACTCTCTTGATGGTGCCTGTAAGTGGATGGATGGTTTAACTCGCCGCCAATTCCTATCGTGTCATGATGTGGGTCCTTTGATTGAAATGAGTCGCCACTCTAATTATCTTTTTTTTTACCCTAATCCCGGTTAACTTATTTTCTTGAATCATACAAGGATTCCAAGATCTCAAGAAACCGGGAGAAGAAAGGAAAGGGCTTAAAAAAATTGAAAACATGAGAAAAATAAATGTCGAAACGATTGTGTTGAACATTACAGAGCAAAGGTTACTCATATAAGGAAGACCACATACAAAAAAAAACCAAAGATTTTAGGTTTCTCACGTATTCTGAGTTCCTAATTTTGTTATAAGAGCAAACTCTGATGGTTAATTACATCTTAGACAGTTAGACCTGTCTAAGGAAACTCCTGATTCTTTTCAACACTCGTCCTCCTAAGAAATGTCAAAGTTAAGGAAAGGAACATCAAATTTTTTATCCTTAGGGTAATAGGTTTCTAAGAATTCAATTCTACCCTGAAGGTTTTGTTTTATTTGGTTTGATGATGTCATGTCATGTTGTTTTGTTTTATTTCGTCAAATTTTGTCATGTCATGTTGTTTTATTTTGTTTTTTTCATGTCATGACATTTTGTTATGTTTTGTTTTTGTTAGGCCATGTTGTTTTGTTTTGTTTATTTTTTGTCATGTCATTTTGTTTTGTTTTGTTTTGTTCCTTTTGAGATTCTGCTTTTGAATGTCGTTTCATTTTGTTTTGTTTTGTTTTGTTCCTTTTGAGATCCTGCTTTTGAATGTCGTTCTGTAAAACAAAGTTAGCACACTCTATAACATGCAAAGGAAATCTAAAGCAAAATTTTCTTTTCATATCTCCAATGAACTTGCAAAATAGAAAATGATAAGCATAAAATCATGTTTTTAGATTTATAAATTTTTGTTGGTCATTTAATTCGTCTTATAATTTTTAAATGACCCGGTCAAGATGTCTATGGATCCAATATCCCAGGATCATAAAAATGTTCTGATTTACTTAGTCCGAAAGGTGTTTAAACCAAAACCGGAATATTCTTGTCGGCAACAATAGATTTCCTCGTCCAAGAAATCTTCATAAATCTGAACATAGATGTTAAAGTTGTGTTTGGTGAACTTTGTTCATTAAGGTTTAATCTATGTTTTAATGTCTTATTCCAATTTTAGGGGTTGTAAAATTTTAGGTTGTTTACGATTTATTAGTCGATTAATTTTTGACATTTTTGTTATTTCTTTTTATTTGGGATGACCTGATCAAGATCCCATGGTTTCATCGTCCTGAGTCATTATCTTTGAGGTTTGATTAACCACTAGTGGTCACAAGATATTTTTTTAGCAACCATGGGTTACCTCCTCCAAAATATCTTCTCAATCCTATTTGCATTTTTAGTTCAAGTTTATGTTTTAATGTCTTTTATGTTGATTTTTAGGTCATTTATGTTGGTGAGTTGGATTTTTATGATGTCGCTTGTTTAGGTTTGATGTTGATTAGACTTGAAGGATTTTACTTGAGATCTAAGATTTAGTTTTATTGTCGGTGAAACTTGAAGATTAATTGATACATCAAAAATATCTGCATTTTTAGACTAAGACTTTATACTCATTTTTTGTGATATTGCACTTTAAAGGAATGTATTTTTCATGTTTTATTGTAGGTTGATGATTTTTACTACTTGGAGCAAAAAGGAAGAAAAAAGGATGGAATTTGGAGTCAAAATGGAATTTTTCAAATATTGTTCAGGACCGACGGCGCTAGACTGGGCGCCTGCGGCGCTGTTTGACAAAGAACACGGATTTTATTTATGGACCACTGGCACCGACGATGCCAAAATGGACACCGATGGCGCCAGTGTTAGTGCAGGCTCTATTTCTAGAAGATGCGACAAATTTGGATGCTTTTAGAAGAGTTTTTTTGGATGCACTTTTTGGAAAACCAACCTTAGGCTCTATTTAGAGCCAAAACTGATCAAAACAGTCCTTTCTTTGCCATGCTTCATGCCTCTTTGCACCCTTTAACCACTTTCCACTTTTTCCACGCCATTCCACACCATTAGTTTTTTATTTCCTTTATTGTTTTTAGTTTTTATGGTAGTTTTTATGGTGAGTTTAAGTATGAATTCTTCTTTAAGAGTGTTGGAGAGGGAGAGAAGTGAGAGATTTCTTCTTCCTACGTTTCCTAAAAGAGGCTACAAGGGATTTGCTTTGAGAAAGAATTTTAGATAAGTGTTTTTTGTTTATTATTGTTGTATAAAATTTCTTTTATATATGACATTTGTGTTTTTTTGTATCTTTCTCATGAAGTCTGAGTAGTTTCCTTTATCTTTCTCCCTATTCTAAGATATAGTGAAATGAAGATATAATTTGGATGTGCCAATGTTAAAATATAAAATAATTTGTGATGATTTTTCACCTCCGTTGTTAATTTACTATTTGATATGACCAATTAAATTATTAAAATATGTATAAAATGTTGTATATTTTTTTATTGAGACACATGCCTAAACACATTTGAAATTTCAACATACAGTTGTAAATGGCTTTAACAACATGTTTAGTGGCCTAAGAGAAAAAATATGACATGATCAGCATAAGAAATATGGCTAATTTTAATATTAGATTTGTGGATATATGATGTGAGGAGAGTTTTGATCATTTTTAATGAGCAATCTAGATAAATATTCAATTTTCAGATAAAGAAAATTTTTTATAGGGGGTTCACCCAGCTTAATGCCCCTAGATGCTTTTAAAAAATCATGAACCTTCCCACTAAGAAGAACTGAGTGTGCATTACATGCCAACCATCTCATGATTTGATTTGAGAACTGAGGAGAGAAGCTCCTTAACTTCATGATATCAATGATAAACTCCCACTTGATGGAATCATCTGACTTCTTGAGGTCAAGCTTGTAGATGAAGTTGCCCCCTTTACATTTTTTGTTTAAATCAAGTATCATCTCCTTAGCTAGAAGTACATTATCTACAATTTTTCTTCCCTTAACAAAAAAAGATTGATTATCAAAAATGAGTTTAGGTAAGTGGAGTTGTCTTCTATACACCAAAATCTTGTTGATGATCGTTGAAATGACAATGGTTAAGTTGATAGGGTCTAAAGTGCTCCAAATTATTTCTTGTTTTATCTTTGGGAATAACTACAATAGTGGAAGAACAAAAATAGTTAGTGGGTTCAATTCCTAGGAAGAAACTTGTACTTCTTGAATTACCTTGACTTTAACTATATGCCAAGCTTTCTTGTAAAATTCTAAAAAAAACCCATCAAGTCTAGGTGCTTTGTTGCTATCAACAAAGTTGACCACCATCAAAATTTTTGCTTCTTATGGGGTGTGAGCAATGTTAATTATGTTGGTGAACTCTCTCTAAGTTTTAAATAATGAAGGGTTACTGGGAGAGCTCTATTCCGATTGGAAGATTAGCAGGATCGGAAATTAATTGACGGGATCTAAAGTGATGTCTTCAGCATTTTTAATCATCCCTCCAACAAAATTATGGATTTTATGAAAGGTACTACATTTCTCTTGCAATTAAAGCATGCATATTAGTATCTAGAATTTTTATCACCATTAATGATTTTGTACACTAAAGCTTTTTGATTTAGGAAAATTTCTTGCAAGGTTATGCCATGAAAAAGTGTTTCATTAGCTGCAGTGAGTGTAAGTTCACGAGTTTTACCACACTCAATTTGTTCTTCAAATGGTTTTACTTGCTATTTAGACACCTCCACTTTAGTAAAAGTGTTTCCAAAGCATTTCTAGTTCCAGTTTGTCAGATTTTTTCCACAATTTTTTTATAATCTCCAAGGTTCATGCGAAGGGTTATCATGATGGGCATCATGCCAAGCTTGAGCCACCTCTTTCAGAAAATCAGGATTATAAGACCACATGTTCTGATATCTAAAGGGTGATTTTTCATTACAGATAGAACCAACGATTGAGAAAAGAAATGGCTTGTGGTCAGAACCAACCATGGATATATGAATAATATTGGTATGAAGTAGTTGTTTATCAATTGATCATTGGCTAAAATCTATCAAGCATCTCCCATAGTTTGCCCCTTCTCCATGTGAATTTAGCGCAATGGAACAACAACTTTTGTAAGCCAACTCATTGAATATTATCATTGAATGTTATGATGGTATTCAGGTTAGGGGTTCTGCCACTATATTTTTTAGTAGGTGAACAGATGCAGTTGGGTCGGTCGTCAACATGGGAAAGAGGGATTTAATTTAAATACATATAGATATATATATTTATATATAGGTTGTCTCTCATAAAGTATATATATTGTTGAGGTGTGGCTTGGCACTGCACAATATGGATACTGACAGCCAATTTTAATGGAACAACATCCGTACTATTGTAATCACTGCAACATGTTTGGTCATACAAATGACCATTATTATACATTACACCCAAATCTAAAACCTTTGAAAGGAAGCAAAAATCAAGAAAACCCTATGTAATCTACGGAGGAGCTTAATGTAGCTGGTCCTAAACTTGTGGTAGCACATGACGAAGGCACGATTACTGAAATGCCTGCAGAGATTGTGGAGCCAATTGTAGTTGGTCCTGATCTTGCCTTTCTAGAAGTGTTAGATGACACTCTACAAAATGCTGATACATAGCTGCAAGCTTTTAAAGAAGTTCCATCTCCTAATATAGTCCACAAAATGCAGTGGACACTGGAAGTTGAACTACAAATTCAAAAAGGTTGAAAGAATATGAAAACACCATGGGAATCTCAGAAAGACACCTACATATTGGAAGCTGGAAGTTCATACTCTACTAGAAGGGAGTCTCTCACTATGCTTATTAGGGGTAAGAGCTAAGTCTTCCCCTTCCCATCATGATTAATATCCTATGTTGGAATATAAGGGGGATTGCCCACCCCCTTTCTGTAAAAAGGCTACAACATTTAAATAAAATACATAAGTTATGTTCTTTGTCCATCTTGGAACCTTTGGTCCATCTAAAACCCCAAAAATTCCTAAAATTCTTCCCTGGCTTTTGTTTATTTCAAAATCCAAATAACAAGATCTGGCTATTCTGCAGATTGGAGCTAGGATCTGTGTTTCTGCAAAACCATCCCCAATTTCTTCATTTTTCTTTTTTTGTGGCTGGTTAGGCTGGATATGCTACCATAGTCTATGCTGGGCACAAAAAAACTGCTAGAATGGAGCTTTAGGAAGAACTCTATCTCATTAGTCAACATTCTGCTAAAGGATGGTTGGTGGGGGTGGGGTGTGGAGGGGGCGATTTTAACTGCCTTGCTTCTCAAAATGAAAAGAGAGGAGGTAGACCCTTTAAATATTTAACCATGAATAAATTTAATAACAACATACAGGATTCTAGATTGTTTGATCGGGGTTACACTGGTCCTTCTTTCACTTGGAGAAGTAGTAGGCTCTGGGAAAGACTTGACAGATTTTTTGTTAATGATTACTGGCTTCAGAGCTTCCTCCACACCACTGTAACTCACCTTAGTCTTGTTGGATAAGATCACAAGCCTCTTCTTATCACTATCTCTGCTGCTCATAACTAGGGGAAGACTCCTTTCAAATAATTGAACATGTGATCTACTCACTAAGAATTTATTACAACTGTTAAAGCTCATTGAAGGGACATTGATTATTTGAGCCTATTAAACAAACTATGGTGTTTGCAGAAAAAAGTTGGGAAGGCCCTCACCTAATGGAATTATAATACCATTGGCAATGTTTTGGCAGGTGTAGAACAAGTCGAAATGTATCTAGTGGCTTTAGAATCTATTGCTATGAAAGGTTTGGCAGATGAAGCTTCCCTTTTGCAAGCTAATGAAAAAATTCACTGCAGTGGCATGAAAAAAAGAGTTTCTAAAATAGAAATCTTTCTCAAGCAGATTTATAGAAGAGGACAGAAACACAAAGTACTATCAAGATTGCATCAAATATAGAATAAAATGTAATACCATTCACTGCATAAAAGATAAGCATGGAAAATAGAGTAATGACTCAACTCAAATTGCTGACAGTGCTATGAATTATTGTAAAAAGCTAATCCAAAGCCCAAACCAAAAAAAAGTTCATCTAGACCCTAAATTATTTATTTATGATCATGAATATACTCTTAATATCAACCTTGTTAAAGTTCCAATAGTGGAGGAAATCTGGCATGCCCTCTCCACCATAGACAGTGCTAGATCAGTAGGTCTAGAAGGCTTCACATTTGATTTCTACAAGAAAGCTTGGGACATCTTCAAGGGGGATGTAGTGGTGGCAATACAAAGCTTTTTTTAATGTCATGTGTTACCAAAATATTTTAATGCAGCCACCATTGTTTTTGTTCCTGAATCTTTATCCAGAGAAAATTGGAAACAATTTAGAACCATTAACCTCACTAATGTGGTGAGTAAAATTAGCAGCAAAATGTTAGGGAGGAGGTTACAACCCTACTTGCATCATCTAATTAGTGTAAAGTAGGCAGCCTTTGTGAAGGGGGGGTACATTGGGGATAATGTGCTTCTAACCCAGGAATTGTTAAATGATTTATACAAACCAAGTAGTGGGTGAAATATAACTTACAAACTTGATATAAAGAAGGCTTATGAGATAGTACACTAGAAATTTGTTCTGGAATCCTTAGAGGCTAGGGGATTTTCAAGTGCTTTCTGTCTTATCATCAAAATATGGTTGGAGGGTAATGTAAATTAAGTTTTCATTAATTAGAGATCTCCTAGTTTCTTAAAAGCTTCGATGGGTCTCAAAAAATGAGTCCCACTATCCCCCACTATCTTTATTTTTCTCTTGGACTATCTAACTATATGGTTTGATAGACCCTCTCAAAGAAAGAGCTAAAATAAATATCATCAAAATTCAACCTTCGATAACTGCCACTTAGTCTATGCAGACGACGTTATCATCTTCTCTAGAGATAATAAGGCAACTGCTAAATTGATACACACCTATCTGTATGAAATCCATGACACTTAAGGACTGATGCTCATAAAGAGAAGTGTCTAGTTCTTCTTAATAAAAGGATCTCTCCCTCCATTAAATAATGGATTCTTAATCTCACTGCCTTCCACTCCTTTCAAATACCTGGGTGTTCCTCTTGTCAAAGGAAGAACCAAGATGACCCATTTTGAAGAGGTGGTTTATAAAACCAACTTCAAATTACAATGCTGGACCAACTCTTTTATTTCAAATGGAGGAAGGATAACACTATTAAAAAGCATCCTCACTTCCTTCCCATATTACATTCTACAAATTGTTGTAATGAAGAAAAGCACCCAACTTCTCCTGGAGAGATGCTTCAACAGATTTCCTTGAGCTGGGCATAGAAAGTAGCTATATTTGGCCAGTTGGCAGAAAGCAGCCAAACCAACTTCTGCTAGAGTTCTAGGGTTAAAGGGACTCCAAAATCTTCAACATATCAGTCTATGTAAACTATGGCTGAAATTTAGACAGCAGACTGCTCTTTGGTTTTTATTTATTTTCTAAAATAATGCAGATCCGCACATCCCAAATAGTTTTCCAGGAAGCATAGAGACACAAAAATCTGGGTGAATCTCATCAAAGTCAAAGAAGGTGTTACAGCTTCTTGTGGGATCTTGAACAAGGCAAGCTGCATTTTTGGTTGGATAGATGGTGCCTAGATATTTTCCTCAATACTTCTCGTCAAAACTACGACACCGAGCTTATGGTGCAGGATTTTTGGGAAGAGAACTCCTGGTCTATAGAATTTTTACATTCCTTCCTTGACCTGAATTCAATTGATCTCATCTCCAAAATACCATTTGATAAGAACAAAAAAGAAAGGCTGCTTTTAGCTTCAAGTTCAAATCAAAACCTCACTAAAGTTGTATATTCCAAGTTATACCAATGGGAGGGTGTGCCATGTGGTTCATGTATGTGGAATAAGTTTATTACTCCCTCCATGTCATTCTTCATTGACAGCGATTTTATATATGCTTAAAAATATAAGTATTTAGTACTGCTGCTAAAAGATTTAGTTCCTCAGCAACTGCACCAAAAACTTAATAACAGTTATAGATTCGATAAAGATGTATGTATAAAATATAGCATAATTGTAAAGTCACACTTATCAACGCAAGTATACGTATCACTTAAGTAATATAGGGCTCTAATGGAGTCCTAGATATCGATCCCTCAGGGAGTAATATTAGAACTACAAACTAAGACTTTAGAAAAGAAATACTTTAATCCCAATAATGGAATTCAATTTGCTTATCTGTCACTAATAGGCAATTGAAATAAATATGTAATTTTAATAACTATTAAATAACTACATATACTAATGAAGGTTCAAATGTGATATTCAATATATAAGAAAGCATCCTTCTCCTTGTCAAGAAATTATAGTGAATGGATAAAGTGAATCAATTCAATGGTATTGTGCCAAATAGGAGCATACTTATTCCTTACCCTTTAGTCCAGGCATAAAGAACATTGACTAATCCTACGCTTGTTTACTGAATCTGCAGCTAGGCTTGGAGGATACAGACTCTCACTTCGGGAGCTCCCACATTCCCCTCGCCTGAGGGCTAACATCTCCACTTCCGCACCTAAACGATAGGACCAAAGTGGGGATTTTAGTCTGTCACTCTAAAATCTCCATTTCTACGCCCGATAATTTTATTTCCTGATTTATTTTCACCCAACTTCCAAAGGCTTTGACTTCCCTAAATCATGGATGTAATCTTCACTTTAGTTGTAAAACTCAACATATTTTAACAAATCAATTGGCCAGATTGAAGGTAAATTAATATTTAAGTGAAAAGATCATCGCAATTTCTTTAACATTTTCGTGGCTCAACCAATTCAAATCACCATTTCACAAATCTCAAGACATAGAGAAAGATAGTGAAAACTACTCAGATCTCATGGGAAAAACACAACGAAACTCGGAATTCATATATAAAATCAAATTCATACCAACTACAACAATTAAATAACTTATCTCTAATTTCTCCTCAAGAAAACTCATCAAAGTTCTTCTGAATCTCTTCCTTCCTTTACAACACACATAATTCCTCTTTGAAGCAGCAAGGACGAAGAAATTTCTCACTTTCCCTCCACTCTTACAATTTCTCGAAGAAGTCCTCACAATGAATTCCTCATAATTTAGACTCTCTACACTTTTTCACACTTCAATTTTGAGCCTCCTCCCTCTATTTTTGGCCAAAGTCTTCTCTTTAAAGATGTGAATGAGTTTTCCCAAGAGTTGCCTAAGCACCCGTCCAAAATTCGTCCACATCCAATGCATAGTTGGACATAACCGCCGAGCTCACCGTCGACGGCCTCGAGTGTACCGTCGGCGGGCCTTCTAATTGAATTAATTCTGGAGTCTCGAGAAAAGTCAGCCATCGGCGCCCTAGTTTAAACCTTCACATTTTGGTCCTTTTCGCTCCAAATTCGCTCCTTTTTGTATCTTTTTGCTCCAATGACCCTAATTCATCATTTCTACGACAAAACATCAAAAACACCTTTCTTTAAAGTGCAACATCATCAAAAATAGTATAAAATATGTATGAAAATCTTAACATATTTTCTTTTAGTCAAAATCCCCCAAACTTAACTATTACTTATCCTCAAGTAATTTTAGTACTATATAAAAGTTATGATCTATTGTAGTAAAGTTTTAATTCAGAAATACTATAAGTTTGATTTAGATAAATATCATAGTGAGATTTTCAAAAAAAATTCAAGTAATTAAATTAACTCTATAGCAACAAGATTATCCAGTCATCAAGTTTAAGAGTTCTAGTCTTATTTCAAGAATAACTACATGTTGCAATTTTAAGTCATTTAGAATATTCAAGAGATAGGAACTTCATGGTAACACTACTAGTAAATGATTTATTCCATAAATATAAGTTCAGGAATGTATTTAGGTTTCCTCTATAGGTAGGTCCAGTGAAGCCAATTTTTTATTAGGCATATCCTCAAGCTTCTCCTCACCTTTATATTTTTTTTTCTTTCTATTTTTTTTCTTTTTCATTTGGATTACTTTCAATCTTATGTATTTTTCTTTTCTTCTTAGGGATTGTTGTTAATCCTTTCCTTTTTTTCTTTTTCAAGTGAGGATTACTATATCTGGATAGCCTTTAATGATTTTGAACATCACCTTTCTTTTTCCCTAAAATTTGAAACTCAAAGCATTCCCTTCCTTTATAAATATTTCCTAGCTTTTACTTCATTGAGCCCCAATATTTTATTCTCAAATGAATTTTTAGATTCTTAACACTTATTCTT
>NW_018250534.1:265142-267368 GCF_001263595.1 Phalaenopsis equestris | reverse complement strand
CAAAAATATTTCTTTAAATCTACCATAATATTTAAATAACTACAAAATATAGTTACCTGAATTAAATTCACTACATAAAATCATATTAATAATTTTTGAAAATAATTAAATAGAGGACACTAATAGTTAATCGTTCTCTTCCCTCCCCAAACTTAAATTTTTCAATATAAAATAATACAGGTGGAAAGAAAAACTCTAAATATCATACCTCAGCCATACCTCAGTATTTTAGGCATTTTCATCATTCTGAAATTTTTGCAGTCCTTCAAAATTTTTACTTCACCTGGTCTGTAACATTAGGTGCTTTCTACACATATTAATCATTAGAGAAATTGATGGGTAATGAAATTTTGAAATAAGTATAAAACTAAAACATTAACAAACACAATATTTTACAATCACATCCACAATACTAAACAAAACAATTAAAGTCCAAAATAAAAATCACATTACAATATAATTCACAAAGTACTAATCAACATCCATTATACTACACATGCAAATTTTAACTACCACACTAACATTTAAACAATAGTTAAAAATTATCCAATTACAACATAACAATAAAAATGAAAGTACAAACACACACAAACATCGATTTCTATTATAAAAGATTACAAAAAATATAAAAGTATAAGTAAAAGTACATCAATTACATTCAGATATCAAAATCCTAAACTATGTCTTCGTCTCCTTGATCAACAGGTGGATTGGGCTGATATTGAGTATATCAGAGGCACTCAAGAAAAGTAACATCAGGCTCACCTCTGTAGTGTCGGGGCTGAGCTTCGTAATAAGCTGTCTCAAAATTTGAATGCCTATGAAGGTACTCACTATCATAATCATATCAACGTTCTAAGCATCCAATCTTTTCATTTATTAACTCTATACCTTTTTTTTGTAAGGTCAACTCATTCATCAAATTAGTCAGAGTTGGGGAGCTAGAAGAAGGAAGGTCATAACTAGTAGAGGGGACATTTCTACTAGTAGAAGGTTCTTTAGAAGGTTCTTGACTCCTACTACCAGTTCTCCATTTTTCGTGGGATCCATACGTTTTTAAATTAGCTTTACTAAAGGGTTTAACAAGGCAAACCCATTCCTCAACACCTCTAGCTTCCACTCCAGAAAGTTGGCAAAGTGCATAAATAAGGCCTGGACATAAATAAGGCCTAAATAAGGCCTGGATGTCCTAGCCCTCCACTTATTTCACTCCTTGCCGTAGTCAATATATTCTTGAAAAAAATACTCCCCACATTTATATTTCTATTATTCTAAGTACAAAAATTCAGAATAGCTCTATCTCTAGTTACCTCACTATGGTGATAAGTTGGTAACAAAGTAGAGGAATAAAAACTGTGTCACGTTTTAGAGGTGGCATTTAACATGGAAGCAGAAAAATTTACCCGTTCTCGTTGCTTTATCTTTCACATTCCTTTCCCATCAGTGAGAAATTTGATCACTTCATTCAGTGGGCCTTCTATTGTACTGAAGGTTTCATAATGGTAGCTATAAGAGTCTGGGACTTCGTAAAAGGAGTTAGTTAATGCGGGCGGCATTAAATTCAACAGGAAATCCCCACACATGAATGATTCCATCTTTTGAATAGAACACGTTTGCATAGAATTCTTTCACAATATTTACAACAGCTTTATTGGTCGAGTAACAGAAGTTTTCCCACCTCTCAAAAACTCGATCTTGTATACACTTCTTTCCTTCAAATGCTGAAGTAAATCTTGATTGAGCCTTCGCATTGACAAAACGATACTCCTTGAACTCAAGTCATCTCTTTTGTCGTGGAGCCATTTCAATCTAATCACAATTATAGAAAAAATCCAAAATATACTTCAAATATGCAAATAAAGGCTTCCAAAAGTAATTCTAAGAGTTCAACGCTAAGTTCCATGAATTTCTTCCCAATATTTTCTTCACATTCTCAATTTTTTTGGATCTCCTCAATGTGGAAGAAATTCATGGTGAAAATCAAATATTTTTAACTTGGAGTGAAGCTCTTACGTAGAAATGATCAAATCTGGTGTCTAAATGCTTTGAAATCACCTCCCAATCCAAGATCTCTCAAGCCCTAGGTCAAAAATTGCATTTTCCAGAGGAAGGGGTTGATGAATAGTGGTGGTTGACTGGTCAAAATCACTGTTAAAGGTATTTTTTTAGGATCCCGCCGTCGGCGGGTAATCGGCTCCGTCGGGGCGCTCCTTTTTTATTAAACCC
>NW_018250534.1:262769-265123 GCF_001263595.1 Phalaenopsis equestris | reverse complement strand
TAATCCGCCGTCGGCGGCGTCGAGGGCGCCGTTGGCGGACTCTCTTGATTTGGTTCAATTTCTATATTTTTGCAATTTCAATCAATTTCAAGCCTAAACGACATCCGTTCAATCATCATAGACATAATTTTAAGTGATTAAATGATGTACTTATCACAAATAAACTTTCACAACACAAAACATCACAATTATATATAAATTCCAAGAGTTACAATATACGTTACATAAAACATCTAAGTTTGGTATTTTCTCAACCTTAATACATTAATTCAGTGTCACAATCTAAGCCACAACACTCAAAACACTAAAAACCAAACATCCTATGGTTAGTCTCAACTATACAAAGATCTAAAATCATAATTCTAAAGCAAAGCAAATGCAAAGTTCAAACCAAATTACATACATAGACGGACAGGTAACAGTATAAATCTACTATTCTTCAGATTCAGTACAAGATTCTCCTCGGAGATCCCCCATTGATTGCACATGTACGAAGAGGTTATAGAAGGGTCGTTATGGAAATTCTTCAGTAGAATCCTCTTCTATCAATTTAATCCTCCTCATCAGCATATCAAACTACACTTCTAAATGTTTAGAGTGCTCAAAATGTTCTTTCATCCTCCAATCTAGATGATCGAAGAAATCAGAGATATTATTAATCGCATTCATGACATTTTGTACCTCCTCCAATTTCTTGATTCTGTGTAGGATCACCAGAGTCTTGTCAGGAATTAAGGGTTGAAGTGGCAGTGAATTTTGAGATGCTTGATCTACTATAATAGTCATGTCATTTTTATCTTTAAAAGCTGGGAATCTCTCAGTTGGGTCCAAAGGCTTCCAAGGTAGAAGTACATTTCCCCAATTTTCATAGGACACTTGGAACTGACTGCAAAGATGTCCGAGCCCATAAGTTGATCCATGAACGATTAGGCCCAAAACAGACTTCACAATTATCGATCAAATATCGATCGGCAGTCCCATTTGGATGCAGTAATTCAGAATAACACTTTCCTTAGTAACTTTACCGATCCTCATTGTCGATAACAGTTTCGCAGAAATGAAGAAGTGTTAGTGTTTCGAAACAGGATTTAGGAGTGTCGCAGAAAAACTAACATACCCATTTTCTCTCATTTCTCAGTTTTCAGTTTGGTCCATTAAATATTGGTAATTCTCATTCATCTGGTTTCTTGTTAGGATGAATTTGTAATAATGACAGACAAGAACATTCTCGATCATGTATAATTCATTAATCCGATCCGTGCAGGAGTGAAAGTGATCCATCTACCTCATACATAAACGACTCCCTGGTTGATTTCATGCAAATTTGCATAAAATTCCTTCCCCACAGGAACAACCACGACGGCGGTAGTATAACACAGCACTTCCCATCTTTGCTACACTATCATCTCTTCAATTGCCGTAGAGGGATAACTCAATCCATAATTTATGAATCCTCGTTCCTTGATTAATCTTTTCTTTGCCAGTACCCAGTCCCTTGTTGAAGATTCATTGCGCTTCCGCACTAATGAACTTTCTCTGGTTGAACACTCGCATTATAGGATTATTAAGGGAATTGGACGCCATAGGAATGAAATTGGTGGAATTTATCTTCATTTTTGGGTGAAATATGAACTTAAGAACGAATTTAGGAGTTTAAAATGAGTAACTCTCGCCCAAAAACTGCCAAAAATTGCCATTCAAACTCCAGAAACCGCCAACTCGCCGGTCTCGCCATTGCTGGCGTCGAGGGCGCTGTCGACGAGCCTTCTGTATTTAATTTCCTTGGCTCTCGGGAAAAACCCGGCGTAGGCAGCATTGATGGCGCCGTCGGCGCCCATCGGCGCCCAAGGCAAAAATTGCATCAAGGCAAAAATTGCACAGTTCGCTCTGGTCCAAAAGCGTTCCAATTTTTTTCTATGGATCCAATTTTTATGGTGATTCAAGGGTAAATAAGAGTAGTTGAGCTCAATACTACCACAAACTAACAATAATTTTAAATAAAAACTACTATAATTGCAATAAACATAAAAATAATTATGGGGTTCCTCCCATAAAGTGCTTGGTTTAACGTCGTCAGCCCGACCTATTTAGGTTTATTCAGGTTGACTGATCATTAAAACTTCTTTAAAATTTTGTTTTTTACCCTCAAAATACGGTTTTAATCTATGTCCATTTACTTTAAATCTACTTCCAGTCTTTTGATCTTCAATTTCAATAGCTCCATAAGTATAAACATGAGTCACAGTAAATGGGCCTAACCAACGAGACTTTAATTTTCGAGCAAATAACTTTAGCCTTGTGTTGTAAAGCAAAACTTCTTGTCCTGGTTCAAAGTTCTTCTGGTTAATCTTCCG
>NW_018250534.1:237032-262050 GCF_001263595.1 Phalaenopsis equestris | reverse complement strand
TGAATGATCAGCTCAGTTTCTTCATAAGGTACACATCTCCTCATAATCAGATCCTTACATTGTTTATATAAATAAGGCTCATCCCAAAAGTATGCTTTCGCATCATGAATGACTTTTTTTTGTTGTTGCAATGTCAGCATAAGTTGCAAAATATCACTTACAATATAATTAACAATATCAACATACCATGGTATTTTTCAGTCATTAATATTATAAAGTTGTTCATCAGGGAAACTGTCTGTAATTTCAATGTCAGTATCAGATAATTCATGTTTTTCTAATCTTGACAAATGATCAGCAATTTGATTATCAGTTCCCTTTCTGTCAATAACCACAAGATCAAATTCTTGCATCAAAAGTATCCATCTAATTAACCTTGGTTTGACATCCTTCTTTTGCACATGATGTTTAATAGCACAGTGATCAGTGTGCACAACACATTTAGCTACATTTAAATAAGATTTAAATTTTTCTAAAGCATAAACAATGGCCAATAACTCTTTTTCAATAACATTATAGTTAATTTGAGCATAATTAAGAGTTTTACTAGCATAGTATATAACTTTAAAAATCTTTTCATACCTTTGTCCATGTCCAAGGATAGCACCAATAGCATAATCACTAGCATCACACATCAGTTTAAATGGTTTTTTTTAGTTAGGTGAAACTATAATAGGGGTTATAATTAATTTTTTTCTTTAATAACTCAAAGGCATTTAAACAGCTTTCAGTAAATTCAAATTTCTTGTCCTTTCCTAAAAGTTGGCATAGAGGTTTAGTAATTTTTGAAAAATCTTTAATAAAACACCTCTAAAAACCAACATGTCTAAGAAAACTCCTAACCTCTCTTACATTAGTAGGAGGTGTTAGTTTAGATATAACTTGAATTTTTGTTGGGTCTACTTCCATACCATTTTCCAAAATTTTATGCCCTAATACAATTCCTCCTGCAACCATAAATTGACATTTCTTCGAATTTAGAACCAAATTAGTTCTTTCGCATAACTCCAAAACTTTTTCAAGATAATTTAAGCATGCATCAAATGATGTTCCAAATACAGAGAAATCATCCATAAATACTTCCAATCCATCGTCAATTAACTTACTAAATATATACATCATACAGCTCTGGAATGTTGTTGGTGCATTACATAATCCAAAAGGCATTTTTCGAAAACAAAAGTTCCAAAAGGACTAGTAAATGTTGTCTTTTCTTGATCCTCATGAGCATTAAGAATTTGATGGTAACCGGTATATCCATCTAAAAAACAAAAATATTTGTGCCCAGCAACTCGATCTACTATTTGGTCTAAAAAGAGTAAAAGGAAGTGATCTTTTTTGGTGACAGTGTTTAAGTTTCTATAATCAATGCAAATATGCCACCCAGTAACTTGTCTGATAGGTATTAATTCATTATTTTCTTTTATTTCAACATTCTCTCCTCCTTTCTTAGGAACACAATGAATTGGACTTACCCACGCACTATCTGAAATAGGCTATATAATTCCAGTGTCTAACCATTTCAAAATTTCCTTTTTAACTACTTCTTTCATCATTGAGTTTAATCTCCTTTGTGGATCAACTCTTGGTTTATATTGTTCATCGAATATAATTTTATGCATACAGATCGAAGGATTGATTCCCTTAACATCAGCTAAGGTCCAACCAAAAGCTTTCTTATATCTTTTAAATGTATCTAACAGTCTTTGCTCTTCCAAATCATCTAATTCTGAAGATATAATAACAGGTAATGTAGATGAGTCTCCTAGAAACACATATTTCAAGTGGCTAGGCTATATTTCAACCTTAAGTTCATGTGGTTTTATAATTTACTGAAATAGATTCTTATCAGCATTTTCCGTAATATCTAGCATCTCAAATCTTTCCTGAACATAATCTAATTCTTCATTTTCTAATTCTTTCAAAATAATTTCATCGATATCTTTAAATTGTTCTTTCTCTTCAAAATGTTCTTTCAAATGTTCATTCAATAGATGTTCACTAATTTTCATGCGAAAACATTCATTATCTCTTTCAACAGCAGAGTATTTCATAGATTTCACAATGTTAAAAGTCACTTCTTGATCATTAACTCTCATCGTTAATTCACCTTCTTGAACACCTATCATAGTTTTTCCAGTAGCTAAAAATGGTCTCCCTAAAAGGATAGGTATTTCTTTATCTTCCTTCATATCTAAAACAAAGAAATCCACAGGAAAGATAAATTTATCAACTTTTACTAACAAATCTTCTATAACTCCCTTAGGATATGTAACTGAATGATCTGCTAACTGAAGAGTTACACAAGTAGGTAAGACTTCTCCTAATCCTAATCTTTTGAAAATTGATAGAGACATAAGATTAGTGCTGACTTCCAAATCACGTAAAGCTCTTCCATAAAATTTTTCACCGATAGCACACGGTATAGTGAAACTGCCTAGATCTTTTAATTTTTCAGGAAGCTTTTTCTGAATAATTGCACTACACTCTTTGCTACGTGCAAAAGTTTCGTTATCCGTGAACTTCCTTTTCTTGTTCAGAATATCTTTCATAAATTTCACATAATTGGGCATTTGCTCTAAAGCTTCTACGAAGGGAATATTTCCCGTTAACTTCTTAAGGATTTCTAAAAATTTGGAAAATTGTTTATTTTGTTTATGTTGCTTCAATCTTTGAGGAAACGGTGGTGGAGGTTTCTCCACAGTAATTTTCATTGGTGTAAGTGGATATTGTAAATCTTGGTACTCATGATCCTTTTCTTTATCAGTATCCACTTTCTCTTTTTCAGTTTTTGTTCCTTTTTGTACTCTTGTTTCCAATTCTTTTCCACTTCATAATTGTATCGCTTTGGTTTGCTCTTTTCCTTGATCTTTAGAATTGGGTTTCACAGTACTAGGAAAAGTTTCTAATGTTCGGTTTCTAAGCGCAGTAGCGATATGCCCTAATTGGTTTTCAATATTCTTAATAGCAGTTCCTTGATTTTGTAATTAATTTCCTTGAATTTGTAATTAATTTCCTTGATTCTGTATTTGTTGACCCATGTTTAATATCAACTCTTCCATAAACAACTTTTTTCCTTAATCTGAGTGTTATTGTTAAATCCTAGAGGATAAGAAGGTCTATAATCAATATTTCCTTGGCTGGATGAATTTCCTAGTGGGTTCACTGGGTTGTTCGCCCATTATTAATTTGGAGCAGAATTGCTATTCCAATTAAAATTTGGATGATTCTTCCAACCTGGGTTATAATAGTTCAAATAAGGGTTATTGGGTCTATTAATAGAATTTAAAGTCTCATATGAAGGTTGAACATCCACAAATTGCCCAGATGAATTCTCTTCCATCATAGGAGCTGTTGGAGAATAATTCATTCCATAATAATCTAATTTCTTTGATATTCCAGCAATCTGCGAAGCTAACATAGGTATTGCATCAGAGTAATGGGTACTAGCTACTCTTTTAGGATTTACCTTTTCAGAGGGCCATTGAAAATTGTTGGTAGCCATCTCTTCTATTAACGAATAAACCTCATCAAAAGGTTTTGACATTAACGAACCACCCACTGCAGCATCTATAATCGATCTAAGTGATCCCACTAATCCATTATAAAAGCTTGAATTATCAACCAATCCTGTAATGAATGATGAGGGAATTTCCTAAGAAGATCTTTAAAACACTTCCAAGCTTCATATTTTGACTCTCCATCAATTTGATAGAACGAGGTTATGTCATTTCTAAGTTTAGCAGTTTTGGATGGAGGGAAATATTTGGATAGAAATTTCTGTGAAAGTTCTCCCCAAGTTCTAATAGATCCTGGTGCTAACAAGTTTAACCTCATCTTAGCCTTATCCCTAAGTAGAAAAGGAAAAAGTCTAATTGTAACAGCATTGTTTGAAACTTTATCATTTTTAAAGGTAGCTCACAGTTCTAAAAAACTAGCGAGGTGTAAATTAGGATCTTCATTTGGTGTACTTCTGAATTTATTGTTTTGTACCATTTGGATAACAGCAGGTTTAAGCTCAAATGAATTAACAGCCACATCAGGATTTTGGATAGATAAGTGAATTTCATCTGTTGTAGGATTTGCATAATCTCGTAGGGGTCTAGGTTGGTGTTCATTTTCTATTCCTTGATTGTTCATGTTGTTTTCCAATGTATCAGAATTTCTACGTTCTCTTCTCAGTCTTCTAATCTTTCTAATAGTGCGTTCTAATTCCGAATCGTAGGGTATAAGATTTTCAAGTCCAAATACACAGTAAAATATTAATGAAATATGAAAATAAGTTGCAATTCAAGTAAAAATTTTCTAATAATACTAATTTGTCCGTTACTCTAATTATGACTCTTGTTTACTCCACGGTAACTGGATATTGACAGCGACTTTATATATGCTTAAAAATATAAGTAATTAATATTGCTGCTAAAAGATTTAATTCCTCAGCAACTGTAACAAAACTTAATAGCAGTTATAGATTTGATAAATATGGATATAATAAATATTCAATAATTGTAAAGTCACACTTATCAACGTAAGTATACGTATCGCTCAAGTAATATAAAGCTCCAATGGAGTCCTAGATATCGATCCCACACGGAGCAATATTAGAACTATGAACTAAGACTTTAAAAAAGCAATATTTTAATCGCAACAATTGAATTCAATTTGCTTATCTTTCACTAATAGGAAATTGAAATAAATATGTAATTTTAATAATTATGAAATAACTAATTATACTAATGAAGGATCAATACTCGGTAATATAATTAACTAAATATAAAAATAAGTTGTAATTCAAGTAAAAATTTTCTAATAATCCTAATTTGTCCGTTACTCTAATCGTGATTTGACTCCCTCACTCAATCACTCCCCGGCAACGGTGCCAAAAACTTTGACAGTGACTTTTTATATGCTTAAAATATAAGATAAATATGGACGTAATAAATATTCAAAAATTGTAAAGTCACACTTATCAACACAAGTAATAATTGTAAATCCTCACTTTAATTGTAAAACTCAACATATTTTAACAAATCAATTGGCCAGATTGAAAGTAAATTAAGATCGAAGTGAAAAGATCATCACAATTTCTTTAACATTTTTGTGGCTCAACCACTTCAAATCACCATTTCACAAACCTTAAGACAAGGAGAAAGACCGAGAAAACTACTCAGATCTCATGGGAAAAATACAACAAAACTCAGAATTCATATATAAAATCAAAGTGATACAAACTACAACAATAAATAAACTTACCTCTAATTTCTCCCCAAGAAAACTCCTCGAAGTTCCTCTGAATCTCTTCCTTTCTTTATAGCACACAGAATTCCTCTTCAAAGCGGCAAGGAGGAAGAAATCTCTCACTTTCCCTCCACTCTTACAATCTCTCAAAGAATTCCTCATAATTTAGACTCTCTACACTTTCTAACACTTCAATTTTGAGCCTCCTCCCTCTATTTTTGGCCAAAGTCTTCTCTTTAAAGATGTGGATGAGTTTTCCTAAGAGTTGCCTAAGCACCCCTCCAAAATTCATCCTCATCCAATGCATAGTTGGACATAACCGCAATGCTCGCCGTCGGCGGTCTCAAGGGTGCCGTCGGTGGGCCTTTTAATTGAATTAATTCTGAAGTCTTGGGAAAAGTCCGTCGTCGGTGCCGTTGGGCTCGCCATCGGCGCCCTAGTTCAAATCTTCACATTTTGGTCCTTTTCGCTCCAAATTCGCTCTTTTTTGCATCTTTTTTCTCCAATGACCCTAATTCATCCTTCCTACAACAAAACATCAAAAATACCTTTCTTTAAAGTTCAATATCATCAAACAGTATAAAATAGGTATGAAAATCTCAACATATTTTCCTTTGGTCATTCATTTGGAGAATCTTCCATAAACTGTTGCCCATAGATGCATTTACAAACTTAAGGGACTGAAGGGACATTCCGTCTGCTATTTTTGTAAGGTTGCTCAAGAGTCTCTTGGCCATCCTTTCTTTGATTGCAAATTCTCCTATGGAGTCTGAACTACCCTGCTACAAAATATGCAGCTCAACACAATGAATTTGAAGTAGAAAAATTTGTTAGCTTGTTGGGTTTGATGGTAAGAACTTAAGTTGGGTCCAATCCCTTTTCTTACTGCTTAGTTCATCTGGGCTACCAGAAACCAAGTCACATTTGAAGAAAAATCATTTACGCCAATGAAGGTGGCTTTCATTTTATTGGCATTAATCAGAAAACTTATTCAACTAAAGATGTTCCTTAATATTTTAAACATACTTAGAGCAGTTGGCCCTATTATATTCTCTGTGATCAAAGTCTACTTGGCCAAACCTGTTTACCCTCTTGTTAAAGTCAATAATTATGGTAGTTTTTTCTCCTATGGGGCTGGAATTGGAGGTGTGTTAAGGGATCATCATGGAAGAAGATTTCTATTTTTTCAATCTCCAATTGCTGCAGTTGTTTTTATTGACACAAAATCTATGGCAAAGTATTGGGCTATCAAATTGGCTATCCTTAACCAATGGAAGCTTTTGTAGATAGAACTAGACTCCTCTCTACTTTTAGATTATGTCACTGGGAATAACAATCCCCATTGGCACAAACTTCAATGGATCAAACAGATTCAAAACCTGAGGAAGGAGATAACTGTCACTTTTAATTTTATATATAGAGAAGGAAACATACCTGCTAATTTTCTGGCTAACAAAGGTTGAGAGTCCATATAGTTTTTTTTTCTACTTCACCAACCTCTTATCTTAGTTTTTTGATTGAAGGGGATGTGTATAATGCTCCACATTTAAGAATTGTAACGTCTTTTTGATCTTAATAGAAATTTTTTCCTTTTGCAAAAGATATATATATATATATATATATATATATATATATAATTTTGATAAGTATTATTTTAATTTTTGAAAATACAAGACCGATTTCATCTCATATAAGCAATTTTTTAGATAAACTACAACACCCCCATTGACTTACCTATCTCAAGGAATACACACATTACTTGATAAAAAGACTTGATTAAATAAAATGAAAAAAAAAACTATTTTGAGATCTTAATATTTTAGTGTACAAAACTTTTATGTTGTCCAACAAATTCTCCTATCTAATATAAAAGATTAGATAGGGTTTATGTTAAGCTGGGTTCTAAGGTTTCCTACAAGGCCAAGCACTTATAGTTAATTACAACTTAAATGACCGAGGTCACCTAAGAAAACTCTCGATTAAGATCTCAAAATATTGTCGTCAAGGATTTCAAAGTTTAGGTCTTTTAAGGCGGGACAAAGATGTATCTAACTAGATAAATCAAATAGGAGCAATTACTTTCAGAATTTAAAGGGAAAAAACTAGATGTCACAGATCTTGAGGCATGGCTCGGAGACTTCCCAAGTTATAGTATTGTTTTGCTTCAATTTTGAGGAATGATTATTACATGTTTCATCCTAGAAATTATTATTTAGGACTTACATTTGCATGAGACAATCATACAAATAGCCTAGATGATAGGAGGGTTTATGTCATAACTAATGACGACCTCGGATCCTATGGCGAGTTAGGGTTAAAATTGCACACCACGGTTGTGCAAAGGCCTAAAGATGAGTTAAGGATTTATTCTGTACTATACAAATGACTTCAAAGTCCTATGTCTTGTTATTTAATTCAAAAAAGTAGTTTGCTCTTATAGATCTATTTCCTTTCATAAAGTTGTTCCTATATATGTTCTTTTCATGCTGCCCATGGAGTTAGCTGCAAGCTCCTAGCCAAAGTGAAAACCCCAGGTATGAACTTATTGTTATATGTTTTTATTTCAATTATTATTAACCCAATAAATTAACATGTACACATTTGGATTTTATAGTGATTCACCCTAGGTAAACCAACTACTTTTCTCTATCCTAAAGGCCTTTTCATTTTAAAAGAAAAAGTGAAAATGCTTCAAGGAAACTACTATAGATTAATAAGTAAAATTGCAATGCAAAAAATGTAAATGCATACCTGGGCCTCTGCTATCGCTGCATGATTAGCATCATAAAGCATAATATATATGTGTCAAAAGCTTAAAGAAATTGTAGGAAAGTAAACATGAGCATGTAGTACATTAAGGTCAGAAAACAAGTTGTAGTAGAACACGAGAATCTAAAACAGAAGTCGTATTCAAATATGAAAAATTAGAACTAAGTGTAAGACATTGGTAAATTTAGAAGCTTAGAGATGGACTTCGTGCTTCCTAAATTTTGGGTGAGAGTTAATAAGCAAATTATCTAATGAGGGCAGTCCAAACCTTGATCCAAATAATTAATAGTGGACCTTTGCAAATTTTCATTATGTTTAAAATTATATTTCATGCATGAAATGTTTACCTTAGCACGCAAAAGAAATTTCATTTTTGTATAAACTTTCCAAAGTAGTGTAGTCCACAGTTTAATTACTTTGATCGAACTAGAACTACAGGTAACCTAAGAGTTTCAGAGGAAATCATCTCCTCAAGAGTCTTCAAATAGTCTCATGGGTATTTATCATCTCCTTTTATTGAAGGTCCTTGAGGTAGGAGATACTAATCTATAACCCCACATCGTATCCCTCATTTTAGCACACATTAGCATTTTTGTCATTATTCTAGCAACGTAGACCTCAGACTTACACAAGTTTAAAGATCCATATGTGGACAAAATAAATATCTCCAGTTGCTAACTAGGATTTATGTACCTTAGAGAAGACTCAAATCCTTAATCATTGGGTTTTTTTTAGATCATTTGAACTTATTATGTTGTTAAATTAATCGTCCAAAGTTAAATTTAAATTCAATGGATTAATCTCCCTTGTGCTCAATGAATTCTTAATATTTTATTTATCCTATGAGTGGGGTACTCAGACTTTCACTTGATGTTTTATTTAAGTGTTATGTAAGTGTATGCCGATAAGGGCAAGCTAAAGTCATTAAGGAACTTGGGCCTACAATTAAAGTTGGGCTTGTAGTGTTTTAAGGGTTTTTATGATTAATTATGTTCCTCTTTTCTAATCCTTATTAAACAAATTTAAATTAAACCTAGCTCACCACTATGCCCTTAAGTCCAATTTTGAGGAAAGCCTAGAGACGTCTCTCAAGCTATCCTATGGTTTGGCTTCAATTTTGAGGAAAGATTCTTAGATGTTTCCTCCTGCAAATTATTATTTAGAGCATACACTTTCATGAAACAGTCATACAAATAGCCTAGAAAATAGAGGGATTTATGTCATAACGAACGATGACCTCAGAGCCAAAGATGTGTTAGGGCCTAAATTTCACAACATGGATGTGCAAAGGCCTAAATATGAGTTGATAATTTATGTCATACTAGACGAGTGATCTCAAAGTCCTATGGCTTTTTATTTAGTTCTAAGGAAAGGTTTGTTTTTGTAGATCCGTTTTCTCTCTCAAAGTTGTTCCTCGTACATTCTTGTCATGCTACCCATGAAGTTTGCTCCAAGCTTCTTATTGAAGTGACAGCTCCAGGTATGAACTTATAGTTTTATGTATTTCCTTCAATCATTATTAACCCAATTAATTAAGAGGTATCTGTTTGGGTTTTATAGTGATCCATCCAAGGTAAATCAGCTGCTATTCTCTATCCTAAAAGTCTTGTAATTTTAAAAGCAAAAGTAAAAGGGTAGAAAATAAAAATTTTGTAAGGCAACTCCTGTAATGTTAATAAGTAAAATAACAATGCGTAAAAATTAGATGTGTGTCGTTCTTCTTATGCCGCACCATGGTTAGCAACAAAAAGCAAAATTTATATGTTCAAGAAATTTAAATAAATTGTAAGAAAGTAAAGAGGAGCACCAAAACTTTAAGGTTAGAAAACGAGTCATAGTAAAATAAGAGCAAGTAAAAAAACCCATAGTCACATATGGATTTTTAAAACTAAGTGTAAGACATTGGTAAAGGTGAGGGCTCAGAGCTGGTTTGTGTGCTTCCCAACCTTGGGTGAAAGCTATGACCCTGATAATCTACAGAAGGTAGTCCTAACCTCCATCCACGTGATTAATAATGGATCGTTATAAATTTTTATTTTTCAAAAATTTATTTTTATTCATGTAAAATTTATTTTAGGAGGAAAAATAAATTTCATTTTTGTAAATACTTTACTAAGTAGCGTTGTCCATAGGTTAATTACTTTAATTGAGCTAGGAATACAAGAAACCTAAGATTATCATGTGCAATCATCTCCTTAAGTGTCGTTGAATAGTATCATAGGTCCTTATCCTCTCCTTCTATTGAAAGTCATTGAGGTAGGAGATACTACTCTAAAATCTCATTTCGTATCCCTCATTTTAGCACCCATTAGCATTATCTTCATTGCCCTAGCCTCCAAGACATCATACTTACACAACCCTGAAGATCCATATGTGGCCAAAAATATATATATCTTTAGTTGCTCATAGGGATTTAAGTGCCTTAGAGAAAACATAAATCCATGAGCATTTGGTCAACTAATATAGGATAAGTAGTGTACGACATTTCATTTGATTTAAGTGAATTAATGGGTCTCGATGCATAACTTGGTGGGTCCCCATAAGTTTTAATTTATAATTTTCTTGTACAAAGTATAATAAGTTCAACTGTCTTTCAAAATATCCTAAAGATCATAAAAGTGCTCAAGTAATGACTTTAAGCAACTTTCAAAACCCTTTGAACCGTTTTGAGTTCATTTGAACTTATTATGTTGTTAAATTAATCATTCAAATTAAAATTTAGATGTAATGTATTAGTCAACCTTGTGCTCAATGAACGTTAATATTGTAATTATCCCATAAGCGGGGTACTTAGACTTTCATTTGATGTTTTATTTAAGATTTATGTAAGTGGATGCCCATAAGGGTAAGCTCATGTCATTAAGAATCTTGGACCTACAATTAAAGTTGGGCTTGTAGTGTTTTAAAAGTCTTTATGAGTAATTCAGTTCCTGTTTAATAATCATTTTTAAACAAATTTAAGTGAAATCATGATCACTACTAAGCCCTTAAGTCCAATTTTTGGGCTAAATTTGCAATAATCAAAATTTTGAATTAGAGATACTTATGTCATATTAAATGATAATGTTTATCATCTAATTCTCAAGTAAGGGGCTTCAAATGAGTAATTTATTATCTTCCTAACTCGAGCCCACTACTTTAGGATCATCCAATTAAGTTAACCTCCATGTCACAATAATTTAGGGGAATTACAATTTTACCCCTATTTTAGAAAAGTGACAAGTTGGTTTGTAGCTCTTGATCCTTTTATTTTAATCATCCAAAAGAGTTCATCATGATCAGTATTACCCATTTACCCTTTGATATAACCTAAAATTTAATAAGTGCATTAAAATCCCATAATTATCATTTTGCCCCAGAGACATTCCACGTCATAAATCATTAAATTCAACTAAAATGACTTGGAAATTTTCATGGTACACCACTCATGGGTCAATTAAAATATTAAATGTGAAATCATAATTTTTTGATATTTATTTAAATTTTGTAATTATTTTTACTAAAAATAACAATTTTCAATGTTAATTCATTTAATTAATCAAAATAAAGTCTTTGTTCATAAAAAAATATTGGAGGTTCACCTAGTTTACAGAACCACTTGGAACACATTTCATGATTGTTTTGAATTATATTTTAATTTTTAAAATTATTTATTGATTTTAATGACTATTTAAATAAAAACTACAATTTAATTTCAAAAACAACCACTTTATAATTTTCTTTTAGTCTCTCTAAGTTAAGAGAAGTCAAAGAAACAAATTCTTCATTTTTTTGACTTATGAAAAATAAATTCTTAGCATTTAAAAATATATAACTTTATTATGAAAATCAGGAAAAGTAATTTAAAAGGTCCCAAGTGATTAGGAAACAATTTATGACATTTTTGTATATTTTTGTATTTTTTATTTTTAATTATTTTTAATTACTTTTTAATTAAAAATTAGCTCAAAAATGAAATATTTACTTTAATACAAATTTTATTTTTCTTGAGTTCCCTTGGTCACAAGGAACACTTCAAACAACTTATCTTAATTTTCTTAATTATATTTTATTTATTAGAATTATTTTAGTACAGAAATCCCATTTTACTTTAAAAATATGTTTTGATATGAAATACATCTCAAATTTATTTCAAAATTTTACAGAAACATAAAATTATCATTATCTTCACTATGAATAAAATTTTATGATTTTTTAGATTATATTTTATTTATTTAATTTTTATGTGTTTTAAAGGCTTAATTACATACTACAATTCATTAATTATTTATACGCATTTTATATTTTTTCTAGTATCCTCTAACCACAGTGAACCTACCTAAAAAAGTCCCATAATTTATAATTTATATTTTAATTTATATAATTATTTTAATCATAAATAGACAATCAATATTGAAATTGGGACTTGTATAGTTAGGGGTGTTCTCTGACTTTGGAAAGATTAGAGAACACTCCTAATCACATGAAGAACAAACCCTCCAAATTTTAGATAATGGTGATTAATATTTTATTAAATAGAATTAAAACAAGCTCTGGACTATTTAATTAATTAAAAATTAAATACATGAGAAATGATTATTATTTTTGGTTCATAATTTTCTCCTCTATTAAGTGAGAAACAAGGTACTTTTACTTTTTTTTATGATTGTTCTACACCAAGTTATGAATTTTTGACGTTTTAGTATTTAATTAAATAAAAAATGCCCTAGTTATCTACTTATCCACGTGACGCTGACTTGATCCTTGACAGCTTCGAAAGCACATGCAGTACACTCCCATTTGATGCTACGTTTGGCATCAGTGCTGACTCGGTGCATGCCTTATGTCACCAACTCCTGTCTGACTCCATATGGTTCATTGATTCGATACATGCATGAATGGATGTCATTCGTTCATCATCCCCAACTGTTCTAAAGCGAGAACTGCCCCCACTATTACACTATAATTTTGCCCGATTCTCAACCAAATCACTCGTAGTTTTTTCATACACATGCATCTATCTTAGGCGAACATATTTTTCTAGTTGATCATGCATGGAACTAAATTTTTCTTTATAAAAAACCAAAATGATCTCATAAATTGAGGTAATGGTGTATAACTTAGCCCAAGTGGTGACGCCTTGATTTAAGAGTTCTGAAGCTTTGTTGTGAGTCCACGAACGTCCTCCATGGGGTTGTTCGAGCAGAGGTTGAGTCTATGAAAGTGTTTGAATGGAGGGTGGTATGGACTTGAGCAAGTTATGTTGTAAATTCCTCACAAGATGAGGCTTTTAGTAGGGAACTTCTTATCTTGCTCTAGTGAAGCTCAAGAGAAAGGAAATTTGAAAATTGGTGGATTTGTAAGATGGTTGAAGAAGGTCCTGTATTTGAGCTCTAAAATTGAGCTCAATAAGTGGGAATGAGTTGGAGAAATTAGTAGAATTTAACTAATGAGGGTTTGGAGATGCTCTAGAAAGATTTTGATAGAGTCTCCTCAATGAATTGGATGATCTCTCTATTAGGTCGTGAGAGGGTGGTGTTTAATGTTTCGTGGCCAAGGTGGCCAACATTGAAATCCAAGGGGTGGAAATGGCTGCTTATGTGGAATGATAAAGTGGTAATTGACCAATGGAGGGGAAGCCAGCTCAGAAAGTCCAAATTTTGGGTTTAAGACAATTTAGATCTCTTGGACATGGTTCTTTTCAGCCACTAGGCCTCCCGGTCAAGGCTGAGGTGGTAGTTATGTTGCTTAGGGGAGTTAATGGTGACAACTGGGGGTGCTTGGAAGCTGGTGGCAAGGATACTTTATGTTTAGCCATTTTTAGGAAAAAATCCGCTAATTCAAAAGGCTTTTAGTCCATGGCACCTCTAAGGTGGGCAAGGTGGGTCTAGGCTAAATTGTGGCTGTGGTAACAAGGGTTGGGCTAGACCAAATGGCTTGCCGTTAACTTAGAGTTCAGGTTCAAGGCCATGGCTTAGAATTGGAATTGGGTTTGGGCTTTGATAGAGCTTAGATTTAGGTTATATAAATGTACAATTTGGAGTATAACATTGTCATGAGTAATTGGGAAGTCAATTTGGTGGATATTGAGAGGTTATGGAGTTTAATTTGGTGAAATTTGGAAATTTGGGCAAAATTAGGGGGTTTTGACTTAAATTGGATTTGTGTTAGGATTGGATTAGGTTCTAGGCCAATTGAAGGTTCAAATTGGTCTATTGGAGTGTTATGGAGAGTTTAGAATTCAAAATTAGAAAAATTGGACTAGTTATGGGATTCAATTTTATGAAATTTAAAGGGTATCGTCAAATTGGGGATTTTGGCCCAAAATTGAAATTAGAGCTTGGAGGTTGGTTCAATTGGACTCCAAATTGGTATAGATTTGGCTTGGATAACTTGATGTTCGATTTAGATTTGAAATTGAGGGAGATTGGAGTGAATTTAATGAAAAGTGGAATGGATTTGAGAATATGGACCTTTAGAAACAAAATTGGGATTTTGTTGAAAATTGGTCAATTAATTGGGCCCAATGAGTGGTTAAAATTTGAATTTGGGGACATTTAGGGTTACCTTAGAAATATTTGAGATTTTTTGAGACTTGAGGGGTATTTTGGTAATTTTGGTAAGTTTAGGTGTATTTTGGGAATTTTGAGAATTTTGTTGTGTTTTGGGCAATTTGAGTGGTTTGAAATGGTTTGAAATAATTTTTGAAGAGAATTTGAGATTTTGTGCCATTTTAGAAAAATTAGGGTTTTAGGGACATTCTGGTAATTTTGGAGAAGTTTGTGCACAAGAGGTCAAAATTGGGTATTTGAGCAAAGTTAAGGTTCAATGAGGTGGCCAATCACAAAATTACGCATTGAGTGCATGAGAACAAGGAAATCCTCCAATTTGGATCCTTCATGTGTTGGTCCTAGCCATCCTAGTCATGAGCTAAGAGTTTGGGAGACCACTGACATGAGTTTCCAAAACAGTGAGGAACCAGGTTAAGCATGTTTGGTTAAGGATTTAGGTTGTTAGTGAAGGTGAGAGGTTCAACTGTGTGTGTGCAAGACTAACCAAGATTACACCACCTTGGGTTAACCTTAAGGTCAGACTATCCTATGGGGACTCTTCTTGAGCTCCCTCATATTGGTTTCATCCTACTAAGTGTTAGACGTGAAAACCAAATATATGGAACTCCCAGCAGGGTAAGGAAGTATTTTAAATTTCTAATAGGGTTGGGTTCCATCACTAGTCCTCTAAGATAGTCAACCGTAAAGCCCTGTGGCTAGATCCTAGTCATCTATGGAAGAAAGACTAGACCTTAACAAAAGTGAGGTCAACAAGATGAAATCCCCTCCGATAAGCCAACTTTTTGACATGGATTCTCTTATATAAATCAAGTCCTTTTAAAGGTCAATCTAAGTAGCTTTATTACAAACAAAATACACAAAGGTAACAACACTTGTCTTCAAATCATTGTTGAAATTAAGATGAAAAAATTGATGGTTGTTCACTAAGATAGAACAATTGATTTCTTTTCTGTATAAAAACTAGATTTTTTTTTGTATTGACAAAATGCTAAATTACATGAAGCTTTTTGATGTCTTTTTGAGGATATTTAGAGATCATAATCTCTAAAATAACAAGACACCAAACTTTATGCATCCTATTGAGTTATGGGAGTCTTTTAAGGGAGTTAGTATGAGCAAGTCCCCTAACATTCCAACATAGAAAACAAATCATGCAGAATGGATTTGCCCCTCCCTCTACTTCTAGGGAGGGAATCTAATATAGAATTTTAATGAATTTGACTTTCATCTTGCAGGTGTCTGAGTTCAAGTAGTACTTTCCTTTTCTTATAAATTTTTCTAATTGTCTAGACTTCATCCAGAGCATGTCCCATCAGCTCAATTTGAAGACCTATAGTGGAGGCCAACTGTTCAGCACGATGGATGAAAACTTCAACTTGAGTTGAACATATTTGAGATTCTACAATTTTTTTGAGTGATATCCTTTTTGAATGGGTTTCAAAAAATTAATAGTGTGGAATTTCATATCCCTGATGGGTTCCTAAATCCTTATAACAAAGTGATTAATAGCAGGTAAACTGTCCATGTGGGAACTAAGGGCTTCATTAAGATCATCTAATGGAATATCATTTGTGATAATAGCATTCAAGGGGTGTACAAGAGCCACAAACTTAATAGGAGTTGCTATATCTAACTTGAAATTATCTAGGATGACCATTGTTTGATTTCCTTGAGCTCTTAAATTTTTTGTCCTTTTCCATATGGCCTAGATTTTTTGATTTCAAGTTTGGGTGTAGTCTGAAACATTGGTCTTATTTATAGTGGTTACAATAATAGGGTCCTTGTTCCATTATGATTGGCTAGCATTAGCCATTGTGAGCCGTGCCTAACCATCTCTCATAAACTTCTGGAAGAGTGATGTCCTTTTCCATTAGGTTTCTTGCTTTAGAAGGCCTAGACAGATTGAAGGTGGCAATGTCTTACATCATTGTCCTACCAAGGATGGCCCTAATTGAGTAAAGTACTTTTCGTTGAAAGAAATGAAGCTTAAGTCCTCAGAGTTTAAACCAGATAGGTACAACATATGGCTTTTGACTTGGATCAAACTCTGGAGACCATTTGAGTATTTTCTTGGTAAAAACCATGCATAGTACTCTTTGTTTTCCAGCTGTGTCATGACATATATGTCATTAAAAATTCTCACCTTCCAAGTTCCCACTCGCTTAAAGTCCTTAAATGCTTTTCTTATGATGTCCATCTTAGAGTGTTCGAATTGGAATATGCCAATATGTATGTTTACCTAACTTTTTGTTGAGGTATGTTATCTTTCTTTGAAGCCTAGGATCTAGCGATATGACATTCCTATTGACAATCCTAGAGGACTAGCGATGGCACCCCCACATTTAGAATATCTAAAACTATTCTTTGCTCATTTTGAAGCTCCACATATTGGTTATAAACTCTAGCACTTAGTAGGTGGAGCCAGTATGGGGGTAGCTCAAGAGGAGTCCCAGTAGAACTATTTGGATTTAGGGTTGAACCTGGGTGACGTGATCTTGGTCAGTCTTACACACAAATACACTTGATATCCCTCTCTTACACTCACAACCTTTATCCTTAACCAAATATGCTTAGTTGATCCCTTACGCTTTTTGGAAACTCATGTGGATGATCGGCTAAACCATTAGCCCTAGGCTAGGGTTTGGCTAAGACCAACACATGGAGGATCTAAAGTTTGGTTTCACTTGGTCTCCTGGCTCATGAAGAGTACTATCATGATTGGCATCCTATTGAAGCCCAATTTTACCTAAATAGCCAATTTTAGCCTTTTGCCGCTAAAGTTTCCCATAATTACCAAATTAGCCTTGAAGCCCTAAAATCCACAAAATTGTCCAAACTTCTCAACTTTGTCAAAAAATCACCCCAAACTCTTTTAAACCATCCAAACTACCCAAAATACCCTAGAATTTTTAAAATTACCAAAACACCCACAAGTTTGTCAAAATTACCAAAATGCCCTTGGTGGCCAAAATTTCTCAAAACCTCCAAAATCATTTCAAACACTCCCAAAACCAATCTTGTCCACTCATGAAGTTTAATTTTACTAATTTTACCAAGTTTGACCAAAATCCCAATTTTCCTCTTTCTCAATTACCCCAATTCACCTCCAAATTCCACCAAAATGATCCTAAATTTTGGCAATTTCAATTATAAACTCAAATTCATAATGTCTAAGCTTGATTGAAACCAAATTGAAACTCAATTGAACCAAATTTCAAACTTAAATTCCAAGCCCAACCAAAATACCCAATTTGACTCTAAACCTAATTTCTCTAAATTAAACCCCCAAAACTATCTAATTTCCCTAATTTTGAATTTCAAATTACTTATAAGATTCCTTAAATTCCAAGCCCAACCAAAATACACAATTTGACTCTACACCTAATTTCCCCAAATTAAACCCCCAAACTTATCTAATTTCCCTAATTTTGAATTTCAAATTACTTATAACATTCCTTGAGACCAAATTTTACCTTCAATTGGCCCTAGCTGACCCTTAAATCTCATCCAACTCTAACCAAAACTAAATCCCCAAATTTGTAACTATGTCTAAGTTCCATCAAACTAAACCTCATAACTCCAAAATTTTTACCCAATTAATATCCAAAACTCTCCATTAAAAACCCTTGGACCAATTTGAACCATCAATTGAGTCTAAGCTAAACCCTAGCCCAAAACAAACCCAACTCTAACCCGAATGCCCCAAACTTTTTCATGGGCCAAATTCCACTAAATTGAACTCCCAAATCAATTCAAAATCACTTAATTCCTTTTCCAAACTTCTCATGACAATCATCCAAGCTAGTTTCATCAATAAATTAAGCCAAACTCAAAGTTTAGCTAAACACAAATTCAAATCCAAGTTCATGACTTGATTTTAAACCCAAGCCTTAAATTGAAACCCATTCAAATTGACTAATCCAGGGTAACCAAAACCAGACTTTGGACCCTAGGGACCAAGCTAGACCAACCTAGACCACCCTACATGAGCCATGGACCAGAGGTACCTTGATTTAGGGTATCTCTTCCTATATTTTTTTAAACCCAAAATATATTTCCCATCAACCAGCAACCTTCAGAGATAATCATCATTAAGCTCCCCTGACAACTCTAATCATCGGCCCTAGCCTGTCCAATCAATCTAGTGGCCAAAAAACATAAAAACAAAGAGCCACCAAAAGCCTTGAGCTCAAAATTTGAACTTGCCGGGATGGCTCATACTAATTGGTCTCTTGCACCTTTCTTCCGTCCACATAAGCAACACATTGCACCCACTGGCCAGCCATGCTGGCTACTCCATCCCTTTTTATTTAAACACCACCTACCATGGAGAACTATAGAGATCACCAAATTCCTGAACAAAACTCTGCCAAATTACTTTTAGAGCTCTTTCAAGACCTTCTAAACTCATTTCAATCATCTTTCAGCTATCTTCCCCACTATTTGAGCTAATTTTATATATTGAAACTAGGACACTTTCTGAGAGAACTCTTCAAAACTCCAAATTGATTGTTTTAAGAGCTTACCAAGGCCAAACTGAGAAGATCTTTTTAGTTTTTCTTAGATCATTCACAATAACCTAGTCCTAGATCAAGACCTCACAACCTGTTGGAGTAAGTCTTTCTTAGAGCATTCACTAGAGGAAACCAACACTTCCGAGAGTTTTACCAGACTCCACTGAGGCTTCTACAAGCATCTAATTGAGGTCTCCCTTTTCAGACAATGATATAGAACAATTTCTCCGAAATCAAGCTCAGTTTGGACTTTTGTGAAGAAATGTTCAATTTTGTGGGCATGTAACCATATAGATAGGTTCGTCTGGACTAGATGAATGTGTAGAAACAAACCTCATGTAAATTGGTTGAGTATAGAGATATATCTAATGGTTTTAGTGTAAACGGTTCTCGTGCTAGAACGATCGGGGATGATGACGGAGAGTCTTTCAATCACATGTGTATCAGATGGAGGGCTGAGATTACACCGGACAAGGAGATGAGGCAAGATGATTGGGCTACATGGTAGCTGAGGTAGATGGCGGTGTCTAGTAGCGCGGTGACACGTAAAAAGTTTGAAGCACTGTAGGATGAGGTGGCAGCTGACTCAAATAAGTAGGAACTTCAAGGATTTTTTATTTAATATAATTCCAAAATTTAGAAAATCCATAACTTGGTGTAGAAAAAAAATAGAAAAAAAATAAAAATACTTTGCTGTTCAGCGAGTAGAGAAGAATAATGAGGATCAATATTAAAAATTGTTTGATATGTCTCTGATTTTTAATTAATTAAATACCCTCTAGACTCTTTTAAATCTAATTACGTAAATAATAATCACCATGAGTCAAAATTTTAAGGGCTAATTTCTCATGTTAATAGAGAAGCTCTCTAATTTTTGTTAAGTAAGAGAGCATCTTTAGCTTTGAAATCCTAATTTTCAAGCCTAGTTGCCTATATTTGCTTAAAATAGTTTTATAAACTAAAATATAAATCACAAAACTATAAGATTAATTTTGATAGGTTTCCCCTGGTCAGAGAATTATGGAAAAATATATAAATTAGATTTAAGTATTTTTGTATATTTTTATAGTTAATTCGAAGTCTAAGACTTAGAATAAATTAATTAAAAAAAATATTACTCAAATTTTAATAAAATCAATTCCACATTGTAAAGGATAATCAAATTAACTCAATGTACAAATTTAGAATCAATTTGGAGTATATTTATTACTAAAATTGATTTTCTAAGTAAAATGACATTTTTGTAATAAATTAAATATATGAAATTAAATATAATTTAAAAACAATTATGAGAAGTGGTTTTCTAAGTTCCTTGTGATCAGGACCATTTAGGAAAAATAAAATCTATATTAAAGTAAATAATTAAATTTTTAGCTTATTTTCGCATTAAAATTAATAAAAAATAAATAAAAATGAAAAAAAATAAAAATGGTCTAAAATGTTCCTAATTATTTTTTGATCACTTGAAACTCATTACAATATTTTTCATCATTTATTTCATTTGATCTATGTTCATGTTTGGATGATCAATTGAACAATATAATAAGGTCAAGTGAACTTGAAATGTTTCAAGGGATTTTAAAAGTCGTTTAGGGTTATGCTTCGAACATATTAGAAGCTTCTGGATACTTTGATGAATAATTGAACTTATTATAATTTGTTCCAAAAAATCATCTACTATGACCTTTAGGTATTCAACAAGTCATGATTTGGGGTTTGATAGATACACCTTCAACTGCTCTTCTTGTTTTGTGTTCCTGCAAAATCATATATATTGCAAAAGCTAATCTTTCTGTGGGAGTAGCAAGAATATGACAAGCACGCCTTTACAGTTTTATTTACTTTTTTTCATTTTATTTACTGCAATTTACTCTCTCTTTAAAATATTATACATGTTTGGTTGTGGATGTTACTTCACCTGCAAAACAAAACCTTTTTAAAAAAAAATCAACAATTTCCAAAATTAAATTAAACACTTTCAAAGGTAACCATGATTTTTTTTAAATACAATTAAACATAAAATTCTCTTTTTAATTTACGAGAGTCCCTCAGACAAGGTAACCCACGGTTGCTAACGAGATCTGATACACCAAAAATATATGCATTTTTAGATCCATATTTTATACTTATTATTGGTGATATTGCACCTTAATGGAAGGCATTTTCATGTTGTCTTGCAGGTTGTTGATTTTTAAGACTTGAAGCAAAAAAAAAGCAAAAAAGATGGAATTTGGAGTCAAAATGCCATTTTTGAAGAAGTATTCAGCGCCAACCGCACCAAGGGCAGCGCCGATGGCACATAACAACAGAAAAACTGAAATTTTTACTCAGCGTCGGTGGCGCTAGACTAGCGCCAACAGTGCCAAAGGCGGTTCAGAACTCGTTTCTAGAAGGTTCAATGTATCTAGACGATTTTTTAAGAGTTTTTGGAGGCACCTCTTGGAGAACCAACCTTGGGATTTTTTTGGGGCCAAAATTCATCAGGAAATGGACTCCTTTTGACTCCAAAAACGTTCCACCACGCCCCATTTTTGCCATTCTTCATAATCCATCTTCATTCCACCACCATATTGGAGTCCATTAGTGATTTTTCTTTTATAGTTTAGAGTTTGTGTGGTGAGATTTACTGTGAAACTTTCTATAAGAGTGTTCGAGAAGGAGAAAAGTGAAAGATATCTCTTGTTGTGTTTCTATGGAAAAGCTATAAGGCATTTTTTTGTGTTGCGATTTGAGAAAGAGTTTAAGATAAGTTTTGTTTGTTTTTAAGTATTGAATGAACTTTCTTTTATATATGAAATTTTTGTTTTGTTGTGTCTTTCTCATGAAATCTGAGTAGTATGAAATCTAAGTAGTTCCCTCTATCTTTCTCCCTGCTATGAGATATGGTGAAATAAAGAGAAAATATGATGTGCCAATATTAAAATATAAAGCAAATTGTGATGATTTTTCAACTCCAAACTTAATTTACATTTTGATCCAGCCAATTGAATTGTTAAACTATGTTGTGAAACATATGATCCGAGAAAAGGAGTTTGAGTTCTACAAGAGAGAGAGGATTACATTTGATTTCATGTAGGAAAAATTCGTTCATGGAATTAAGTGAAAAATAAACTGGAAAATATTCTTTGTTGGGTGTAAAATTGGAGAATCTTTATGGTGACAGACTAAAATCCGACTAAAATCCCCAATTCAAATCCCCAATTCGGTCTTAGTGTTAAAAACTAAAGCGAGAGTTAGCCTTCAGATGAAGGGATGTGGGAGCTCTGGATTGGAAGCCGGTATCCTCTTAGCCTAACCACAGATTTAAGGACTAAACCTAAGATTAGCCAATGATTTTCTATGCACTGTATAAGTGTAGAGAATTATATTTGCTACTATTTGGCACAATACATATTATAAACATTTATCTCATCTCATTTCACCAGAACCTCATTGAAGTGGGAATGATGTTTTTTCACATAAGAAATCTTCATTACATAAACATAGTTAATAGATTAATATTTACTTTTTAAAATTTGAATTTCTATTTTGCTAATAGTTAAGTACTTTAGTTTTGATAACATCTCAACATTTGAAATTAGTGACAGTGATTTTGTTTGATTTTTTGTAAATTTCCTAGTAAAACTTATCATTGCCAATTTACACCTTCCCCGTGGGGTCGATATTTGGCGCTTAAATAAAAGGTCCTTTATTACTTGATAATGATATGTATACTTGCATAGAATCCCATTATCGATTGCTTATAATTATATGTATTTTACACAACTTACTTTTCATACAAGGATCAAGTTTTTGTCGCTGTAGTGGTGTCAACTACATAAATCCTTACATTTAAAAAATTAAGATCGAGTTTTTGGTGTCGTTGCGTGGGGAAGGTAACAGTTAAATTTAGGTAAATTAAATAGTTTGATAAATTAAGAAAGTTAGAGATAATATCTATAATATAAAAATATATAAAGATAAAAAATATATATACAAAAATAAAAAATCTAAAAAAATATTTTTTTAGAGTGTTTTTTTTACAAAAAAAAATTTACTTGGCTTACTTTATTTGTTTATGCGAAAGATTAGATCTGAAGGCTCAGTACCTTATGATTCAGAATTAGAACGTACTATTACAAAAATTTGATAACAACATAGAGAAATTAAAAAATTAAAAGAAATGACAAATAACTTAGAAAATCCAATAATTGAGAATTGACAAAGACCATTAAAAGATTAAGCAAGTCCGACTGCAGATGAACTTCACTTAAATATTCAAAATCCTGATGTTGCTGCTAATTCATTTGAGCTTAAACCAGCTATTATCCAAATGTTACAAAATAATCAGTTTAGATGGTCGCCTACTAAAGTTCCTAACTTGCATCTTACTAGTTTTCTCGAGATTTGTGCTACATTTAAATATGATGAAGTGTCTAATGATGTTGTTAGGCTTAAACTTTTTCCTTTTTCATTAAGGGGTTAACACCTAGATCTATTAGAACTTGGGGAGAACTATCTTAAAAAATGTTGGCTAAATATTTTTCACCCTCGAAAATCGCTAAGCTTAGAAATAAGATTACATCATTTTGTTAGTTTGAAGGGGAATCAATATATGAAGCCTTGGAAAGTTTTAAAGATTTTCTTAGAAAATGTCCACACCATGCTTTACCAGATTGGTTAATAATGAAACCTTTTACAATGGATTAGTAGGATAACTAAGTTCAATTATAGATGCTATTATGGGTGGATCATTAATGTCAAAACCTTTGGTGAAGCATATTCTTTAATTGAAGAAGTGACTACTAATAATTTTCAATGTCCCTCTGAAAGGTTAAATCCTAAGAGAGTAGTCAGTATTCATGATTTTCATGCAATGTCTTTTTTGGTATCTCAAATTGCTGCTATTTATAAAAAGATTGATCAAATAGAAGTGAACTATTGTCAAATACCCCCAGTATTAGTGGAAAATTCACTAGGACAAATTATTGATACTCAACCATCTAATGAAACTTTAAATGGTATAAATAATCAAAATAACAATTCCTATTCTAACTATTGTAACCCAAAATAGAAAGAACACCCTAATTTTAGTTGAAATAATTATAATAATCCGATGAATCCATCCGGAAATCTGAACAATCAAGAAAATCCTAATTTTCGACCTTATTATCCTTCAGGATTTAACTCCAATCCTAACCCACAAGTTAAGGAAAAGAAGTTGATAATGGAAGAAGTGATGTTGAATGTGGGAAATGAAATACAAAAACAAGGGGCTGCTATTATAAATATTGAAAATCAATTAGGACATATTGCTACTGCACTTCGTAACAAACCATCTGGAATTCTTCCAAGTACTGTGGAAGTTAATCCAAATGATCAAAATAAAGAGCAATATAAAGCTATTCAATTACAAAGTGGAAAAGAAGTTGAAATAAGGATCCAAAGAGAAATTGAAGTTGATGAAGAGAAGGAGAAATTAAAATTGATGAAGAGAAGGAAGAAATGGAAAATGATCAACATGAAAACACAGGTTCCTTCAGAAAAACCTACATCCATTTCCTCAAAGACTGAAGCAGAAAAATAAAGATAAACAAATTACATAAATTATGGAAATGCTTAAGAAACTAACGAGAAATATTCCTTTTATTGAAGCTTTGGAACAAATGCCAAGTTATGTGAAAATTATGAAGGATGTACTAAATAAGAAAAAGAAGTTTACAGATCATGAGACCGTTGCACTCAGTGAAGAATGTAGTGCTATTATTCAGAAAAAGCTTCTTGAAAAATTAAAAGATCCTGATAGTTTTACCATACCTTGTGCAATTGGTGGAAAGTTTTATGGAAAAGCTTTATGTGATTTAGGAGTGAGTATCAATCTTATGCCCTTACCGATCTTTAAACGTTTAGATTTGGGAGAAATTTCCCCTACTACTATAACTCTTCAGTTATTCAGTTAGCTGATCG
>NW_018250534.1:235209-237008 GCF_001263595.1 Phalaenopsis equestris | reverse complement strand
AAAAGGAGTTATAGAGGATGTACTAGTAAAAGTGGATATTTTTATTTTCCCTGTAGACTTTATAGTATTGGATATGGAGGAAGATAAAGAGATTACTATTATTTTAGAGAGACCATTTCTTGTAACAGGAAGAGCTGTAATAGATGTGTAAAAATGAGAATTAATAATGAGAGTTAATGATCAAGAAGTAAAATTTAATATAGCAAAAGCTATAAAATATCCTGCAATAGAAAAAAATAATGACTGTTTCAGGATAGAAGTAGCTGATTATTTGAGTAATGAACAGTTTAAGAATGAGTGTGAAGGTAAATTAAAGTAAGGAGAAATTTTTGAGAATGAAGATGAAATAAAAGGAGAAGATTTGTATTATATTCAAGGGAAATTTGAAATGTTAGACTTGTTGGAAAGCGATAGTAAAAGTCTTATTCCTTCAAGTATTAAACCACCTAAACTTGAATTAAAGATATTACCTGCCCATTTAAAGTAACTATTTTTAGGATAGTCATCTACATCTCCTGTTATTATATCTTCTGAGTTAACTAAAATTCAATAACAAAAGTTGAAAGAAATGTTGAACAAGTATAAAAAGGCATTTGGATGCACTTTAACAGATATTAAAGAAATTAGTCCTTCAATTTGTATGCACAAAATTTTATTAGATGAATAATATGAACCTAAAGCTGATCCTCAGAGAAGATTAAACAAAATAACGAAAGAAGTTGTTAAAAAGGAGATTTTAAAATGATTAGATGCTGGAATTATATATCCTATTTTAGATGGTTCTTGGGTAAGCCCAATTCACTGTATTTCAAAGAAAGGAGGAGTGACTATTGAAGAAAATGAGAAAAATGAATTAATACCAATGAGATAAGTTACTGGTTGGCAAATTTGTATTGACTATAGAAAATTAAATATGGCCACTAGAAAAAATCACTTTCTTTTACCCTTTCTAGACCAAATGTTGGATAGATTGGCTGTGAATAAATATTATTGCCTTTTAGATGGATGTACCGATTATCATCAAATTCCAATTGCTCCAAAAGATCAAGAAAAAATAACATTTACAAGCCCATATGGAATATTTGCTTTTCGTAGAATGCTTTTTGGACTATGCAATGCACCTGCAACATTTCAAAAATGTATGATGACAATTTTTAGCAATTGTATAGGACATATAATGGAAGTATTTTTGGATGATTTTTGGATGATTTTTCTGTATTTTTGGATGATTTTTCTGTATTTGGGACTTCCTTTGAGTTATGTCTTAATAATTTAGAAAATGTTTGTGAAAAATGTGAAAAATTCAACCTAGTATTAAATTAGGAAAATTGTCAATTTATGGTTGCAGGAGGTATTGTGCTTGGGCATAAAATTTCTGAAGAAGGCATGGAGGTAGATCCCACAAAAATCTAAGTTATAGAAAAATTACCACCACTTACTAATGTTAAAAGGGTGAGAAGTTTTCTAGCACGTGCTGGTTTTTCAGGCGCTACATAAAAAAATTTTCAAAAATAACTAAGCCGCTATGCTAACTTTTAGAAAAAGATAAGAAATTTGATTTTGATGAGGAATGCATAAAAGCATTTGAAATATTAAAAAAAAAATTGTCACTGCACATATAATAGCTGCACTTATAATAGTACCACCTGACTGGAAAAAATCATTTGAAATAATGTGCAATGATAGTGATTATGCTATTGGGGATGTATTAGGAGAAAGGCACAAGAAAGTTTTAAAAGTTATATATTATGCTAGTATATATTATGCTAGTAAGGAAATTAATTATACTACTACTAAAA
>NW_018250534.1:233846-234980 GCF_001263595.1 Phalaenopsis equestris | reverse complement strand
TGTCTAGTGATCATTTGTCTAGGATAGAAATAGAAATATTAATTAATTTTGCAAATGAAATTTTAGAAAATTTCCCTTATGAACGGTTATATAGTATTGATGAAATGAATGTACCATGGTGTGCTGATATAGTGAATTATATTGTAAATGATATTTTAACATCTGATATGAAAAATCCATAATTAAAGAAATTGATATATGATTCAAAAGAATTTTTTTGGGATGACTCATATTTATATAAACAATGCACTGATCTAATTGTTAGAAGATGTGTGCCTAATGAAGAAACTCAGCAGATAATTGAAAGATGTCATGATTCTGAATTTGAAGGATATTTTGGGACAAATAGAACTGCATATAAGATTTTGCAAGTTTGATTTTATCAGCCTAATATTTTTAAAGATCTTAATGAATATATTAAAATGTGCGATAGATGTCAACGAGTAGGAAATATTTCTAGAAGAAATGAAATGTCTCTTAATTACACATTGGATGCTGAAATTTTTGATGTGTGGGGATTAGATTTTATGGGACCATTTATGCCTTCATTTGGAAACTTATATATATTACTTGTTGTTGATTATATGTCCAAATGGATTGAAGCTATTGTTGTTCCCATATGTGATGCTCGGAGTGTTTCTAAATTTTTAATTAAAAATATTTTTACAAGATATGATGCCGAGAGTAATTAGTACTGATGGAGGATTTCATTTAAGGAATAAGAGAATCAAAAAATTAATTAAGAAATATGATATTAAACATAGATTCTCTACTGCTTATCATCCTCAGACTAGTGGTCTAGTATAGACATCAAATCGTGAAATTAAACATATTTTAGAAAAAGCTGTAAATCCTTATAAATTGGATTGGTCTGCTAGACTAGATACTGCATTATGAGCATATATAACTACTTATAAGACTCTTATACGAATGTCCCCATACATATTGATATTTGGAAAAATATACCACTTACCAGTAGAATTAGAGCATAAAGCATTTTGGGCCAATAAAGAATTTAATTTTAATCTAAATGATGCTGGTGAGAAAAGATTATTTCAACTCAATGAACATGAGGAAATAAGAAATGAAACATATGATAATGCAAAAATATATAAAGAATAAATGAAAATATTG
>NW_018250534.1:211988-233836 GCF_001263595.1 Phalaenopsis equestris | reverse complement strand
CGGAAGATCATTTAGAAGAAATTTGAACCTGGAAAAGAATTTCTATTATATAATACAATATTGAGATTATTTCCAGGAAAACTAAAATCGAGATGGTTAGGACCATTTAAAGTGATTAATGTTTATCATTATTGAACTGTTATTATTAAAAATCCTAAAATTAGAAAAGTATTTTAAGTTAATGGGCATCGTCTGAAACATTATTATAAAGGGCACATACCTCAATTTAAAAAAGTTTTAATGTTATGTTAACCCAACTGAACAAATGGTGTGTCGGGCTAAAGATGGTCTGTTGGGCTGACGACGTTAAACCAAGCACTTTATGGAAGGCAACCCATACATATATGTCTATGTATGACTATTTTGTTTAATCAGTGTCTTATATAACAGTAGATAATAATCCTACACAATTGCATTTATTATAAATTAAGTCAAGTATTGGTATTAGAGAAAAAGTTGGAATTTATTTGAGCAAAAAAATGAAAGCCTCAAAATTTTGGCCACTAGCACCGATGGCACCAGAATGGGCGCCAACGAAACTAAGAAAATGGACCTCAGCGCAAGCAGTGCTAATTGGGAGCGCCGATGGCGCTGGGAGCGATTTGATGGTTCAAACTACTTTTGGCGGACTTTGGTGGGATTTTGCTCCATAATAACTGCCAGAAGGTATTCTTTAAAGTCCTAAAAACTTCCTAGAACGCTTAGAAACTTCCTATTTTTAGATTCCATGGCTTCCAACTCCAGAAATACTTCAAGGTATGGAGTTTTCGATAGAAGAAAGTTTATTAGTTTCGTCACGCAGCGATTATACGATAATATTATTACTAGGAAGAGATTGATCAGGGAGAGAGGATTTGTTAATTATGGATTGATTACTTCAAGTGCTCTGGTTGACAAGATCATTTTAAAAAGGCAATGGGAAGTTCTATGTTACACTACCACTGCGGTTGTTGAGCTTGTAGTGATGGAGTTCTATGCAAATCTTCATGGAATTACCCAAGGATTTGTTTTCGTATGAGGTAAGGTTGTACCATTTACTCCTTCGAGGATTAATGAATTTCATATGATAGAAAATGTTCCAATCTGTCATTATAAAAATTTCATTCCTATGCATGATTTGATGCAAGATGTTTATAATTTTATGATGAATGAAAGTGATATGTGAGAAGTACGAGATGAAGGATATATTAGTTTTCCTGCTTCAACACTTAATCCAATTTCGAAGCAGTGGCATTTTTTTATTTGTGCAAAATTACTCCCTACTATGAAGATTACTAGATTCACCATGGAAAGTGCTATTTTAAACTACTATATTCAAATGGAAAAACCTATTGATATAGGATCAGTCATATTTAAATATGTTATGGGTATCATTATGAATGAGTCAATTTATGGACTTGGGCATCCTTCTATAATATTTTTACTTTGCAGTCAATCTCAAGTTCCATATGAAAGTTGGGAAAAAGTTTTATTACCTTAGGAGCAAGAGTTTTACTACCATGGGAGCCCATGATCCTTATTGATGATCAGTATGTTGGTAATGGAAATGAAGCAATAAATGCTATTATGGATCACTCTTCACATGCTTCAACTCCCTTAATACCACCAATAGTTAGGAAGTTTTCTTCCTTTGGATAAGAAATTGAAGAAAATTGAAAGGAAACTTCAGAATATTATGAATACAGTGGGAGATCTTAAGTACCTTTTTGATCACCTTGATTAAAGAAACTTTTGATCATACAGAAACTTTTGATGCACGATTAGTTCGGATGTTTAAAGAAAATGGGTGGATCGAAGAAAATTTGACAGATCAATTTCCGTACCGATCCTTCTACAACATACGATCCTTCTACAACACCTTCTACAACATATATGTTCATTACCAATCAATGGGAGATATTAGAGGAGGTGAAAGCACTGAAGATGAAGCGGAATGACTGAAGACATAGGATTTTTACTTGCTTAAGAATATTTATGTATTTAATGTAATTTTGTGGATTTGATTTGATTTGTTTTGGTTTAGAGTTATGAACTTTGATTCAGTGTATAGTTTTGTGTCAGCGTTTAGTGTTGTGGCTTGATTTTGATGCAGATTTATAATTTAGTTTGCTATATGAGTGTAAAAGTGTGGAATGTGTGATTTGTGAAATGTGTTTGTAAAAAGTGTATTTTCATATATAAAAGTTAGATAATTGTTGTTTGTGAAAATGATTGTTTGTGAAATGTTTATTTGTGAATTATTGTTAGATAAAAATTTTTGTTTAGAAATACTACAAAAACTTTGCAGTAAATTAAAAGGAAATTGACAATTTGAAAATATCAAAATAGTGAGTTTCGGGCCTTCAGCGCCGACAGCGCTGGCATGGGCGCCGTCGGCGCCTTCAACCCGAGAGCAGCAATAACCGCTTTAATCCACAATTTTCACCATAAAACCTCCATTTTTTACCCCTAAATTCACCTTCAACTTTCGGATTTCACGCTTAAGTCACCTTCAACCTTCAGTTTTGCACCTAAGGCTTGATTTTGGGCAGATTTGAGGCGATTTAGAGGCAAAGGAACCTCTGATTTCATTTGATCTAGGTAAGAGCTACACTTTAAAGTAAAAATTTTTTATTTTTACCAAAGAGACTTACTGGATTTAAGTTTAAAGTGCTTTACATTTTGATTTTGAGAATTTCAGAGTTTTGATTTTTGGAATTTATTTGGATTTTTATCAATTCTTTCTAGATTTCCTATGGCACTTAGAGCGAGCAAAAAGAAAATAGAATATGATGAGCAAAAGTTTGTTCTCTTTAAAGCTAGTGTTCGATTTCATAATCTTAGAAAAAATAAGAAAATGATTTCAGATCAAGGTTTCAAAAATTTGGGAGGAGAAGTTGAACGATTGATTATCGTTTGGCAATGGGAAAACTTCTACTTTCTTACTACCGATGCGATAGCTGAGATATTTATGGAATTTTAAATCAACTTTTTGGAGGCTTATGATGATTTAGTTTTTTTTTAGGGAAAAAGGGTGGAGTTTATTCCAAGAAAAAAGAAATGAGTTTTATCAGTCAGAAATAGTACCCGATGCACCGCTACGAAGAATGCAACGCCAAAATGCTAATCATTGCAAGCATAGAGCCTTGCTACATCTGGAGAAAAGACATGCAAAGGAAGTAGAGGTGACACTCTCTTCGATTAATGAAGAAGAAATCTACAATCCATGTTTAAGAGAAACTTCCACCAGTCTATCAATCACGGAGGTTGAGCCAAAGTTTGTTGTGGAGTCTACAACACGAGAGGTCCCCGATGAGCTTTGTACCAGTTGCTCGATTTCCAATATAGAAATCTCAAGGAGGACACCATCAATGAGAGCCTTCGTAAAATGCCCAGAGTGTAACATCCTCCACATGTAGAGGTATGAGACACTTGAAGAATATACAGCTGTCAGCATAAAGTTCAGAAATGCAAACCACTTAGAGGTTGAGCCATACATACTACAGTTTATAGAGCCGCCACCGTCATGGATTGCTCTTGAGGATGATATAGAAGAGCAGCCTTGACGTTCACAGAGGGTTCCTATAGTAGAGTTAGAAAAAATTAGTAAGGGTCAAAAGGAATAATTTAAATATTATGAGGAAATTGAAGGAAATTTTTTTAATATCCTAGAAGGATTGGAACTACACACTGGGGTATTCTCATAAAACGATGAAAGAAATATTATGGAGTGTGCTTTTGATCTCAGAGACAGAGGCCAAGCCAGATTTCTAAAGAAGAAGACATATACTGAGCCAAAGAAGTGGATGCAGAGGAAAGGCCAAATTACTATTTAGTGTGTATGTTGTTATAATTTTGTTAAGAACATACTAAGGAACCCCCTTGGCATCTTGAGATATGATTAGGTAGGTTCTTTATGATCCGCAATAAAGAGAATGATTAAAAGAATGATAAGGTGGAGCATGCTACAGATAGTAACTTTTGTCCTGAAGCGTGAAATGAATTGTTGTCCGAAAGCATGAAAGGAATTGTTGTCTCAAAGAGTGAAAGGAACTCATATCCCGAAGCGTGGCATAGAAGGTTAGCTTGTCCACGAGCTTGCCTCAGAGGACAAAATTCTTTCGCTTTTTGTACTACATCGAAGAAGAGCAGATATGATATATGATATTTCAAATTTACCCAGCATGTTGGTTTTTGACATTTCAACATACATCCGGTTGTACTACATGTTTGAAGAAAAGTTTAACAAAGTTTCTTTCAGATTTCAACATTTTGGAGAATTGCTTTTTTGTGTGATATATGAAAAGCTGCATGAACACACTTTTGTCTTAAATTATAATGAACAAACAATGATGTAACAAAAGTCTAATAAAAATATTAAAATTGAAAATTTAAAATTTAAAAGTTTATCAAAGAAAATGAAATTTTAAAAAACATCTTGATAAAATAAATAATAGAACAAATGATAAAATTGATAAACTAATTCACCCTAAAATTAAGAGTTCCACACTTTACACGTTCGCAGCACAAATTCCTCTGTCTGCAAAAGTTCTCCACAAGTCCCGCAAAATTCTGCACTCTTAACAAATCCCATTAATCTTTTCACAAGATCAACTTCACAATTTCTCACACTCTCCTAACAAGTTCTTTGCACTTATAGTGCACTCAAGGTTGCGACCCAAATTCTGATTCCCCTCCTAGGTTCAGTACCTAAATTTTGATTCCCATGAAATTTTCCAGGTCGGTGCATGGATTCCGATTCCGTCCACATATTTTTCGCATTGCATCTCTTTTTTCCACTTCAATGAAATTTCTAGGTCGATGTATGGATTCCGATTCCATCCATATATTTTCCACTTCCTATTCGAGAAAATTTTTGCATTCATGAAAATTTTTTGGGTTACTACCTAATGCCTGATTCTCATCTTTCGAGATAGTTGTGAGGCCCCCTTAAATGGAACAAGGCATCCTATTATCAATCCTTGAGATTGGTGTGAGGCCCCCTTCAACAGAACAAGGCTTCCAATGATCATTCTGAGGCTGGTACCTAAATTCCAATTCTCATCTTAGGATCAGTACCTAAATTTTGATTCCATCTTTTGAGGTTGGTGTGAGAACCGCTTAAATGGAACAAAACATCCTATTCTCAATTATTGAGATTGATGTGAGGCCCCATTAAATGGAACAAGGCTTCCTATTCACATTTAGAGGCTGGCACAAAAATTTTAGTTCTTAAACTAAGATCAGTACCTAAATTCTAATTCCCATCTTTTGAGGCAAGTGTGAGGCACCCTTAAATGGAACACGGCATCCAATTCTAAATTCTTGAGATCGGTGTGAGGCCCCTTTCAATAGAACATGGCTTTCGATTCTCATTATGAGGCTGGTATTTAAATTCTATTTCTCCCCTTGGGCATTACCTAAATTCTGATTCCCCATTCTTCAAGATGGGTATAAGACCATCTTAAATAAAGGCATCCTATTCTTATATTTCTCTACACTTTCGATCAGCCTCTTGAGTTGGATGTGAGTCCCTGTGCTTTCCATCTTAATCTGGTCTCCCTACACATAATTCTATTTTCCAAAATTTTAAATCAAAATTAAAATTTAGGATGTTGAAATTAATACAAGCCTTTACCGTGGCATCCGTCCGTTTCACTGAAGGTTGTCTCCGGCATCCCCTTTCTATTTCCGCAAAGGGAGTCCCTATTTACTCCCAAGTGGATATCTTCTTTGTTATTTTTATGTTCTGTTTTGAGCATGTTAGCTCAAACTGTTGTGTTTACTTTATTAATCTCTTCAGGAAACACCAATATGTGAGGTGTGCTTGCCCGACACACCACACCTTTTGTGGCTCTATTTGTTGACCTCACTTTTGGTTGGGGTCTAGTCTCTTCCTTAGAAGCCTATGATCTAGCTATAAGGTTTTTTTTTACTATCCTAGAGGACTAGTGATGGCACCCTCACCTCTAAAAAATCTAAAACTCTTCTTTGTTCAGTTTGAATCTCGACATTTTGGTTCTAAACTCTAGCACTTAGTAGGTGGAGCCATTATGGGGTAGCTCAAGAGGGGTCCACATAGGACTATTTGGCCTTAGGGTTAACTTTGGGTGACGTCGTCTTGGTCATTCTCACACATAAATACACTTGATACCCCTCTCTTACACTCATAACATTAGCCCTTAACCAAATATGCTTAGTTTATCCCTTACTCTTTTTGGAAACTTATGTGGATGCTCCCTTAAACCATTATCCTTAGGCTAGAGTTTGGCTAAGACCAGCACATGGAGGATCCAAAGTGGGGTTTCCCTTAGTCTCATGGCTCGTGAATGGTAATTTCAAGATTGGCATCCTATTGAACCCTAATTTTACCTAAATACCAATTTTTGCCTTTTGCCCTAAAATTTTCCACAATTACCAAATTACACTTGAAGCCCTAAAATCCTCAGAATTGGCTAAAATACCAAACTTAGTCCAAAAATCACCCCAAACTCTTTTAAACCATCCAAACTCCCTAAAATTTTAAAAATTACCCAAATATTCCCAAGTTTCCCAAAATTACCAAAATGCCCTTGGTGGCCCAATTTTTTCAAAACCCCAAAATCATTTCAAACAATCCCAAAATCAATCTTGACCACTCTAAAGTCCAATTTAACAAATTTGACTAATTTTGACCAAAAATCCATATTTTGTTCTTTGAGGCCCAATTACCCTAATTCACCTCCAATTTCCACCAAATTGATACAAATTTTCCACAATTTCAATTCTAAACTCAAACTCATCATGTTTATGCTTAATTGAATAAAAATTTAAGCTCAATTGAACCCAACTTCAAACATAAATTCTAGGCCCAACCAAAATACTCAATTTGACCATATAGTGAATTTTCCCAAATTGAACCCCCTAAACTATCCAATTTCCCCAATTTTGAATTCCTAATTCCTTATAAGATTGCTTTAGACCAAATTGAAATTTCAAATGTCCCTAGCCTAGCCTTAAATTTCACCCAAATCCAACCTAAACCAAAATCCTCAAATTTATACCTAAGTCTAAGTTCCATCAAATGGAAGTTCATAACTCTAAAATGTTTACCCAATTGATATGCAAAACTCTTCATTACAAACCCTTGGACCAATTTGAACCATCAGTTGAGCATAACCTATACTCTAGCTCAGTCCAAACCCAAGTCTAACCCAAATGCCCCAAAATTGGTCATGGACCAAATTCCACTAAATTGAATTCCTAAATCAACTCAAAATAACTCAATTCCTTTTCTAAACTTCTTATGACAGTCATCCAAACCAACTTAATCAATAGAATGAGCCAAACTCAATGTCTGACCAAACATAATTTCAAATCCAAGTCCATGACAAGATTTTCAACCTAAGCCTTTAATATAACCGTACCCATTCAAATTGACCAAGCCATGGTCACCACAGTCAGCCATCGAGCCCACCCTACATGAGCCATGGGCCAAAGGTCCCTTGATTTAGGGGATCTATTCCCATAATTGGTTAAACCCAAAATAGCTTCTCCATCAACCATCAACTATCAACCTTCACGGATAATCATCATTAAGCTCCCACTGGCTCCCTAACCACTCTAATCACAAGACCTAACTTGGCGGGCCGACCTAGTGGCCTGAAAAACACCAAAACTGAGAGCCACCCTAAAATTTAAACTCAAAATTTAAACTCCCTAAGTTGACTCACTATAAGTGGTCACTTACACCTTTCTTCCCTCCACATAAGCAACACATTGCACTCACTGGCCAGCTACGGTGCCCACTCCTTCCCCCTCTATTTAAACACCACCTCCCGCGACTAACTATAGAGATCACCAATTTCCTTAGGGAAACTCTACCAAATTGCTTCCAGACCTCCACCAAGACCTTATAAGCTTAGTCCAACAATCTTCTAGTTATCTTCCCCATCGTTTGAGCTCAATTTCAGAGCTCAAAATGAGGGCATTTTCTAGCTATTTCTCAAAACCTTACAAAACTCCCAATTTAGTGTTTCAAAATCTTCTCCTGACTAAACTAGGAAGATCCCCACTGAATACCCCCGCTGTTGAGCACCCAAACCTAGTCTTAGACCAAGACCTCCCCACCTGTTGGAGGAAGTCTTGCTTGGAGCATTCACTAGAGGAAACCAACACTTCTAGAAGGTTCACCAGACTCCTCTGAAGCTTCTACATCCATCTGTTGGAGGCCTCCCCTATCAGACAAATGTATAGAAAATTTTCCCTCAAATCGATCTCAATTTGGGCTTTTATGAGAAAAAGTTTAATTTCATGGGCATGTAACCGTATAGATAAGTTCCTCTGGACCAAGTGAAGATGTAAGAACAAACCCCATGTGATTTGATCCCGATGATATAGTTGTGTAAAATATAAAGAGTTGACTCCGCTTTTCAACGGTGCCAAAAACTTGATGTGTTATTTTACGAATAAAAATTTTAAGCAATCTATGTAGGGATTCTATACAAGTATATGTATCATTATCAGGTAATACAGGACTTTCTGTTTAAGCCTCAAATATTGATCCCACGAGGAAGGTTTAAATTTGAAATGATAAATTAACTAGGAAATTTATAGTAATAAAATAAAATTTCTGTCACTAATTTTGAATATTTGATGTACTATCAGAATTAAACTATTAAGTACTAGTAAAAGTTGAAATGCAAAGTTTAAACAATAACTCCTAAATTATATTTATGTGATGAAGTTATCTAATATGAAAAAGTATCTTTCTAAATAGGTTTAAATCTAATATCTACAACGAGTTTTTGGTAAAATGAGAATAGACAAATGGGTTAAATATGTATTGTACCAAATAGGAACAATTTTAATTCTCTACCCTGATTCAGAGTTATAGATAATCATTGCTAATCTCAGGTTTAGTCTCTAAATTCGTGGTTAGGCAGGGAGGATACGGACTCTCACTCTAAAGGTACCACCTCCCTTCCTCTGAAAACTATTCCTCGCTTTAGTTCTTAAACAATAAGACTAAATTAGGGATTTTAGTTTGTCACCCTAAAATCTCCAATTCTATGCCCAAAAATGTATATTTCCCTATTTATTTGCATTTAATTCCATGAACGAAATACTACTCCATGGAATTAAATTTGATTCTCACTCTGTTGTAGAACTCATACTACATTTTGTGGATCCTATGCTTAACAGCATATTTTAACATTTCAATTTCCCAAATCAAAAAAAAATTAACAACAGAGTTGAAAACTCATCACAATTTATTTTATATTTTAAAATTTGCACATCCAAATTATCTCTTCATTTTACCATATCTCAGAGTAAGGACAAAGATAAAGGAAACTACTCAAACTTCATAAGAAAGATACAACGAAACACAAATTTCATATATAAAAGGAAGTTCATAGAAAAATAATCAACAAACAACACTTATCTCAAACTATTTCTCAAAGCAAATCCCTTGTAGCCTGTCTTGGACACTTTCTATCTTTACAATGCTTATGATTCTCTCTTAGAAGATGTAAGGAAAAAGAAATCTCTCACTGCTCTCCTTCTTTAACAACTCTTAGAATAGAATTCAAACTTAAACTCAACACAAAACTCAAAACTCTAAAGAAATAAATGACTAATGGACTCTAAGTGGTTGGGGGGAGGTGGAAGAGAGGATTTTCTGTTCAATTTCCACTCTAAATATAGCCTAATGTCAGTTTTCCAGTAAGTGCATTCAAAAACTCTTAAAAAAGCATCCAAATTTGTCGAATCTTCTAGGAATCGGTGTTGGAACGACATTGGCGTCGTCGGCGCCAGTGGCCCGTGAATTAATTCCATTCTTTCTATTAAATGGTGTTGTCGGTGCTGCTCCTGGTGTCGTTGGTGCTGCTCCTAGTGTAGTTGACACTGAGGGAATTCTGGTTTCTGTTCTGTAGGTCTGCACTGTCAGTGTCAATTATGGAGCCATAGGCGCTGAGTATTTCTTTAAAAACGCCATTTTATCTCTAAATTCCATCTTTTTTTCTTCAAGTCCTAAAAATCAACAACCTACCTTAAAACATGAAAAATACATTCCTTTAAAGCACAATATCACCAAAAATGTGCATAAAATATAGGTCTAAATATGCATATATTTTTTGTGCATCAAAATCCACCAAACTTAAAAGTTACTTGTCCTAAAGTAACTCTTTTACAACATAAAAATTTTACTCATGGTAAAAAATTTAACTTCTAGATTTCCGTATTATAGTCCAATAAATATAATAACATAACTTAAGAAAAATGTAAAATAACTCAGTTATTACTAAAGGTATAAGATTATCTAGCAATCAAGTCTAAGATTTTTGATTTTCTATTTTTTCATGGAGAATTACAAATTATCATGTTAAAGCCACTTGTAATATCTATATGAAAAAGATTATGAAAAAGAACTCCATGAAAATTTTACTAATAAACCAATATTCCAATACAAGTTTAGAAAATTAGTCAAGCCTTCCTCTTTAAGTTGATTCAAGTGATGTTAATTTTTAATTTTTGAGTAGGCTTTTCCTAAAGCTTCTCCTCACAACTTTTTTTTTTTTTTTCTTTTTTTTTCTTTTTTTTTTCAGGATCATTTTCAATCCTTTTTTGTTTCTCTTCTCTTTTTTTGTGAGGATTACTATGTCTGGATAGCCTTTAACGATTTTGAACTTCACTATCCTCTTCTTAAAGTCATCTTCTTAAAGTTACTTCTTAAAGTTAAAAACTTTTTCACATTCCTTCACTTTATAAATTTATATTAGCCTTAATGATTTTTCATAAAGTTTTATTCTTTCCTTCTTACATGAATCTCTACGATTTTCAATAATTCAAAAATACAAATTCCTTTACTTACAATAGAAAAACATAGTTTTATTTTCTTATACAAAATATCTTAATCACTAAAATTAACCTTTATTATTGAAAATTTTTGCTTAAGTATACTATATATTTAGAAACACAAATATAGTTATCCAAAGTTACTCCCTAATACCAAAGGTCATGTTAAATTTAAAATTTTGGAAAATATAGCTAATTGAGGACAAATAAAATTAATTTTCTTTCTTTAAAAAGGAAATTTTCTTTCCCCCCTAACTTAAATTTTTAAAAGATTTTGCATGAAAAACATAAAAAAATATAGGGTGGAAGAAAACATTTAATATATAATGAAAACACTTACCTGTGGAGGGTTCTGATATTGAAATTTAACTCTGAAATATTGCAGGTGCTAATATGAAAAACTACAAGACTTAAAACATTAAAAAACACCTAATACATATAAAAATTTTTTGAGAAAGAATTAACTACAAATATATTCAATAAAGTACTAAAAACTAACAACAGTACTAAAAGGATTTCCAATGTAAAAGCAGTTTTATAATCCTACTATTCACAATACAACATAACATCTAAAATAAAGCAAAGTATCACACTCTAAAAGCAAACAATAGCAACAGTAAAAGATCAAACTAAAACATCAGCAGTCATCATTTTCTTCTTCTTCTACATCAAAGTTTTGCTGTTGATACGGGGTAAAGAAAGAGTGATTATGAAACTGAACTGAGTGGTCACCCCTCATGTATCTAACCATCGCATCATCATAAGAAGCATCATACTCAAACTTGTGCCTTGTCAAAACATAACTATGTGCATTTATGGCCTCCATATTTTCCATTATGTTTTCCATCCGCAAGATATCTCCTTGTTGGATTATCAGTTACTTCAAAAGTCCCAAGAGAGTAGAGGTACTAGAAGTAGAAGGAATATCCTTACTCGTACTTCCAGATCTCCATCCAACATGAGATTCATAAGTTTTCATAAGTTTTAATATTTGCAATTTTGGAGGTTCAATCCTCTCCTCATTCATTCCAAAATCAATTTGCAGGCCCAATAGGTTTTGGAGGTTCAATCCTCTCCTCATTCATTCCAAAATCAATTTGCAGTCAATCCAAAATCAACTCCTGTCTATTCACATAGTGTGAAGATCAGAGCAGGGTGTGCTAATCCACCAGTAGTCTCACCCAAAGCAATAGAACGAGGGTTTTTATAAATAATAGAGCTTACATCTATCCTTCTCATCTGCTAGATACAGTAGTTCATGGTGGCTCTATTCTGTGTAACCTTGCTATGATAATTTGTTGGTCTAACACAATCACATTAAAAGTAAACTAAATAAAAATTTTTCGTCGAAATCAAGCCAAAACACTAGAACTCTAACATAGAACTATACATCATTAAAGTAATAAGAGTTTTAAGGAAAAGTAAATCCAACACAATCACATTAAAAACATAATTACTTTAAAATAGTAGAGAGTCCATCTTTTTCAATTACTCTTCTTCATCTTCAGTACTTTCTCCTTTTCTAATATCTCTCATAGACTGGTAATGGATGTACCAATGGGATGTACCAATGGTAGAAGGGTTGGTATGAGAATTGATCAGTCAAATTTTCATCGATCCATCCATTTTTCTTGAACATCTGCACCAAACCTGCTTCAATTATTTGAGCAAGATCAAAGTTCTCTTTCATCCTCCAATCTTAATGATCAAAAAGGTAGTCAAGATTTTCTATTGCATGCATAATACTCTGAAGTTCACATTCAATTTTCTTCATTTTCTTCTCCAAAGCTATTGACTTCCAACTGGATAGGGCATTAATGGTGTTCAAGCATGTGACGAATGATCCAAGATAATAGCCAATGCTTCTTTTCCATTCCTAATATAATTGTCATCAATAGGAATCATGGGCTCCCAGGGTAATACTAATTTCTCATAACTTTCATATGACACTTCAGATTGACTACAAAGTAAAAAAATTGTTTAATGATGCCCCATTCCATATATAAGTCCATTCATAATAATACCCATAATAGATTTAAAAATAATTGATCCCACATCAATGGGCTTTTCCATTTAAATGAAATAGTTTAAATTTGCACTTTCGTCTGTAACTCTTCCAACCTTCATGGTAGGGAGTAATTTTCTAGAGATGAAGAAATGCCATTATTTAGACTTTGGATTAAGTAATGAAGCAGAGAAAGTAACATATCCCTCATCTCTGATTTCCTAATTATCATTTTCATTCGTTAGAAATTGGTATACATCTTGCATCATATCTTTCATTAGGTTAAAATTTAAATAATGATAGATTGACACATTTTCTATCATATACAAATCATTAATTCAAGGCAAAGTAAATGGTGCAGCCTTACCTCGAACGAAGACAACCACTTAGGTAAATCCTTATAAGTTAGCATAGAATTCCTTTTTCACTGGTTCTACAACTATAGCAGTAGTGTAGCATAGAACTTTCCAACATCTATGTACTATGATTTTCTTAATTTGTGAACTTGGACTACTCAATCCATGATTGACAAAGCCTATCTTGACAAAGCCTAAAGCCTATCTCCTTGATAAGTCTCTTCTTTGTGATGACTTTGTCATATAATCTCTGCGCATTAAATCAAATAAACTTTCATCAAGTGAAAAGTCCATACTATGAAGTATTTCTAGAATTGAAGCCATGGATTTCAAAATTTAGAAGTTTTTGGTTGTTCAAGGCAGGTTCAGGCCTTTAAAAGCACCTATATGTGGTTATTTCGGAGTACAATCCCGTCAAAGTCTGCCAAATTAATCTTAAACCACATGGACTGCTTGGGACACAATCGATGCTCGCGATGGCACTGTCAGTGCCATGGCTTGTGTAGACTGGCGTTGTCGGTGCCCTTTTGTTGCCATCGGCGCCAGAGGCCAATGTTGCATTGCTTCTTATTTTTGGTTCAATTCAATTCCAAATTTTCTTTCAACACAAATATTTGACCTAATTTAGGATATATATTCAATTCCAAATTTTCTTTCAATACAAATATTTGACCTAATTTAGGATATACATGGGTTGCCTCCCACAAAGTGTTTGGTTTAACATCATCAACCCGACGAGTTAATATCATCAGCCCGGCATACCAATGTTTAATCAGGATGACTCAACATCAAAATTTCTTTAAGTTGTGGCATGTGCCATAAATAATAATGTTTCAATCGATGTCTATTAACTTTAAATATCTTTCCAGTTTTAGGATCTTTAATAACTATAATTCCATAATGATAGACTTTAATAACATTGAATAGTTCTAATCATCTAGATTTCAGTTTTCCTGGAAATAATCTCAATCTAGTAATATATAATAGAACTTCTTGTCCAGGTTCAATTTTCTTTATGATAATTTTTTGATCATGCAATATTTTCATTTTCTCTTCATAATTTTTTACATTATCATATGCTTCATTTATAATCTCCTCAAGTTCAATGAGTTTCAATCATCTTTTCTCACCAGCATCTTTTAGATTAAAAGTAAATTCCTTAATAACCCAAAATTCTTTATGCTCCAATTCTACCGGTTATGCTCCAATTCTACCCTCCAATTCTACCGGTAAGTGACATGTTTTTCAAAAAATAAGTCTATATGGGGACATTCTAATAGGAGATTTATAAGCAGTTCTATATACCCATAGTGCAGTATCTAATCTAGCAGACCAATCCAATATATAGGGATTAGACCAATCTAATCTAGCAGACCAATCCAATATATAGGGATTTACAACTTTTTCTAAAATTCATTTTATTTCACAATTTCATATCTCTGCTAGACCACTCATGTGGAGATGATAAGCTGTAGAGAATCTTGCATAATATCATATTTTTTAATCAATTTCTTGATTCTCTAACAATTTCTTGATTCTCTAAATTAATTTCTCGATTCTCTAATTTCAAAAATGGGATCCTCCATCCGTAATAATCACTCTCGACATTCGATATCTTGAAAAAATCTTTTTATTTAAAAATTTTTAAATAATCCGAGCATCACATTTAAGACCATCACATCTAGGTACAACAATAGCTTCAAACCATTTGGACATATAATCAGCAACAAGTAATATATATAAGTTTTCAAATGAAGGCATAAATGATCCCATATAATCTAATCCCCACACATCAAAAATGTTAACTTTCAATGTGTAATTTAGAGGCATTTCATTTCTTCTTAAAATATCTCCTACTCGCTGACATCGATTGCATGTTTTAATAAATTCATTAACTTCTCTAAAAAGAGTAGACCAATAAAATCTAGCTTGCAAAATTTTATGTGCAGTTCTATTTGTTCCAAAATGTCTTCCAAATTCAGAATCATGACAACTTTCAATTATTTGTTGAGTTTTTTCATAAGGCACACACCTTCTAATAATTAGATCCTTAAACTATTTATATAAATATGGGTCATTCAAAAAATAGAATTTTGAATTGTAAATAAATTTCTTTAACTTTTTATTCATAACATCGGGTGGTAGAATATTACTCCCAATATAATTTATTATATCGACATACCATGGTATATTCATTACATTAATATTATATAATTGTTCATCAGGGAAAGTTTCCAAAATTTCATTTGCAAAATTAGTTAATATTTTTTATTCTAGTCTAGACAAATGATCAACTATTTGATTATTTTTTCTCATTCTATTAACTACCATAAAATTGAACTTTTGCAGTAGAAGTATCCATCCAATTAATCTTGGTTTAGCATCCTTCTTTTGCATTAAATATTTGATAGCAGAATGATCTGTATGCACTATATATTTGACTCTAATTAAGTAAGGTATAAAATTATCAAAGACATAGAATACAACTAATAACTCTCTTTCAGTAGTAGTGTAATTAATTTGAGCTTCATTTAAAATTTTACTAGCATAATATATTTTTTAAAAAATCTTGTTGTGCCTTTGTCCTAAAATAGCTCCAATAGCATAATCACAAGTATCACACATTATTTCAAATGGTTACGCCCAATCAGGTGGAAAAATTATAGGTGTAGTGATTAATTTTTTCTTTCAACAGTTCAAATAGTTTTATGCATTTCTCATTAAAATCAAATTTTGTATCCTTGTCTAAAAGTTGGCATAATGGCTTAGTTATTTCTGAAAAATTTTTTATATAACGCCTGTAGAAACCAGAATGTCTTAGAAAACTTCTTACAACTCTAACCGTAGTAGCAGGTGGTAATTTCTCAATAACATGAATTTTTGCAGGATCTACTTCCATGCCTTTTTCAAAAATTTTATGCCCTAGTACAATTTCTTCTGCAACCATAAATTGACATTTTCTCCAATTTAGTACTAGGTTGATTTTCTTACACAATTCCAGAACTTTTTCTAAATTATTTAGTTATGATTCAAATGAAGTCCCAAATACAGAAAAATTATCCATAAATACTTCCATTCCATATTTAATAAATTATTAAAAATAGGCATCATATATCTTTGAAATGTCGCAGGTGCATTACATAGTCCAAAAGACATTCTACAAAAAAAAATGTTCTAAAAGGGCTTGTAAATGTTCTTTTCTCTTAATTCACAGGAGCAATTGGAATTTGGTGATATGCAGTATATCCATCTAGAAAGTAGTAATATTTGTTTATAGCCAATCTATCCAACATTTGGTCTATAAAGGGTAAATGAAAGTAATGTTTCCTGGTGGCCATGTTTAATTTTCTATAGTTAATTTTCTATAGTTTAATTTTCTATAGTTTATACAAATTCGCCAACCAGTAACTTGTCTTATTGGAATTAATTCATTTTTCTTGTTTACTTTGACTGTCACACCTCCTTTCTTTAGAATACAATAAATTGGACTTAATGAAGCACTGTCTGAATTAGGATATATAATTCCAGCATCTAACCATTTTAAGATTTGTCTTTTAACAACTTTTTTCATTATTGGGTTTAATCTCCTCTGAGGATCCACTTTAGGTAGTAACACATCCTAATTGATTTTGCATGTTTCTAATTATAGCTCTTTAACTTCTTATTAACTCCCCATTTACAATATCAATTCTTCCATTGACAACTTTTTCTTCTTACTCTGCAAATTGTTATAACATGGAGGGTAATAAAATTTATAAGTTGAATTTTCTTGATTGTTGGAGTTTCCCAATGGATTCGTAATGTTGTTTCCCCATTGCGGATTTGTAGCACTAGAATTATTGTTGCTCTACTAAAATTTAGAGGATTCTTCAATCCAGAATTATAAGAATTGACATAAATATTATTAGAAGGATTATTTACTGCATTTTAGATCTCATAAGAAGATTGAGATTATATCCTTTGTCCCAAAGAGTTTTCCTCAAGCACAGGTGATGTCTAAGAATAATTCATTACATATTGATCTATCTTCTTTGATATAGTAGCTATTTGTGCAGCTAACATAGATATTGCTTCAGAATCATGAATATTTGCTACTCTTTTTGGATTTACCCTTTTAGAGGGCCATTAAAAATTATTAGTTGCCATCTCTTTAATTGTAGAATGGGTTTCATCGAATGGTTTTGAAATAAATGATCCACTAGCAGCAGCATCAGTTATCAATTTAACAGATCAAACCAATCCATTATAAAAGATTGAATTATTAAACAATCTAGCAACACATGTTGTGGACACATTCTTGTACATATCTAAATCTTTCTCAAGATTCATAAATTGATTCCCCTTCAAACTTAAAAAAAGATGTAATATCATTTCTATGCTTAGTAGTTTTTTTAAGGTGGGAAATATTTAGATAAAAAAATTTATTATAAATCTCCCCAAGTTCTGATAGATCCAACTACTAACGAGTTTAACCATATCTTAGATTTATCCCTTAGTTAAAAAGAAAAAATTTTAAGTCTGACGGCATCATTTGACACTCCATCATATTTAAAAGTAGCAAACAATCCAAGAAAACTATCAAGGTGTAAATCAGGATCTTCAATTGGTGTTCTCCCAAACTGATTGTTTTGTGCAATTTTGATAACAACAGGTTTAATCTCAAATGAATTAGCAACTACAGCAGGGTTTTGTAAACTTAAATGAATTTCATCTGCTGTAGGATTAACATAACATCATAAAGGTCTCTGATGATGTTCATTTTTATTTCCAACATTACTTAAATTGCAAAACATTTTGTTAATATGATCTATCTCTTTCTGTTGTTTTTGAATTTTTCTAATACTTCTTTCTAACTCAGAATCATAAAATACTAAATTTTTAGATCTTACACTACGCATAAACAATCACAACAAATAATTTAAAATAAGCAAACACACATAAATAAGAAAATAGTTAAACTATACTACAAACACTTTTTCTTTTTAGCTTTAAAAACTAAAATACTATAATTTATAAAATAACTTAATAACACTTTCCGTTCATTCCCCATCAACGACGCCAAAAAATTGATATGGGCGGATTTAGTGTGTTAATTTTGCAAATACTTTTCAATTTTACAAAATACACACAGCAGATACAATAACAAATATACAAAATAATCCCAATAAAAACAACATCACACGACAGATACAATATCAATTATGCAAAATAATCCCAATAAAAATAACTTCAGTTAAAATAGTTTTATCTTTTAAAAATCTTTGAACTTCCAAAATCCCCTTTAAAAATAACTAAGCATACGTATCACTCAAGTAATAAAGTGTTATAATGTAGTTCTAGATATTAATCCCACGAGAAAGTTGGAAATGCCTATAAGTAAATTCTTAAGATTATCAAGTAAGTACGATTTTTAAAACGACAAAAAGTAAAGGGTGAAATTTGAATATTAAGTAACAAGTGAATGTTAATTAAAATGTAGTTGAAAGACAAGGTTAACTAAACTAATTACTAATCTTTTGAATGTAAACTTACGAAAACTAAAAAAGTTTTTTTGTGACGGAAAGTTCAAATTTAAGAAAACATCCTTCCCCTTTACAATGAGTTTATGGATTGTGAGGAAATGAAAATCATTTGAAAATATATATAAAAATTGTTTTGTGCTAAATAGGAGCAATCGTACTCTTTACCCTCTTCCGAGTGCATAAAAAACATTGACTAATCAGAGTTTGGTCCCTAATTCCGTGGTTAGGCTGAGAGGATTTCGTAGGGGTTTTTCCCCTGCCCCTCTAAAGCTCCCACTACTCCCTCACCTGAGGGTTAATAATATCACATCAGTTTACAATCAACTGAACAAAATTGGGGATTTTAATCTATCACATTAAGATCTTTAATTCTACATCCAACAAATTATATTTCATATTTATTTCTACCCAGCTCTATCGATGAAATACTCTCCCATGAAATCAAATGTTATTCTCCGAATATTGCAGAAATCATAGCTTTTTTGGAACATATGTTTCTTAACACATTTTGACATTTCAACTGGCCAAATCAAAAAGTAAATGAAGATCCGAGTTCAAATCATCACAAATTATTGACATTAATGACATTATAAAATAAAATGAATTCTTCAAAAATCATATCTCAAAGTAGGGAGAAGGATAATGAAGCATACTCAAAATTCATGAGAAAGATACGATAAAACATGGATTTCATATATAAAAACAAGTTTAAAAAATAAAAGATATAAAAGGCACAAATTTTGTCATAATCCTTCTTAAGAAAATCCCCAAACACCTAGAAAGTTCTCTCCAAGTCTTTCCTCTTTACAAGCACTATCAATTCTCACTTAAAAGTGTAATGAAGAAGAAATCTCTCACCTTTCCTCTTCTCCTACAATCCTTGATAAAAATCTCCAAGCCCTTGACTTTCTCTCTCTCTCTATCTCTTCTTGTTGCCCCCCTTTCCATGCCACTCCAACTCTCTTCAAGCCCTAGACTTCCCTCTCTTTTATCGAAGGCTGCTTCCATCCAAAAACAATTCAAAAATTCCTTCATAATTTTATCTAGGCTGCTTCCATCCAAAAACAATTCAAAAATTCCTCCATAATTTTATCTAAAAGTCAGCTCTTTTGAATTCGAAAGACATGTCCATTTTTTCGAAAGACATATCCCTTCATAAATGAACCTTCCAAGGTTTCTAGATGCATTAAGTCACTCTAAGGGGTGTTTAGAACAAGTGTCCCTTTGAAAATTCACGTAAAATTTATCTCGAACCGCCTTAATCCGCAAAAAGTTGTCTCTGGTGCGTTTTGTGCCAGCTCTCTGTGAAATGGCACATAAACTTCCAATCTGGCGCATCTTGAACCAGTTTACTTAAGACTGTGTTTTTCTAGGTTCTTGTGCGAGTTCTCTGTATATTGGCGCATCTTGCACCAATGTGGCGCATCTTGCACCAATGTGGCGCATCTTTCGCCAGTTTCCCAATATTCACTATTTTGGTTACAAATTTTGTCTTTTTTGCCAATTTTCCTCCAAATAATTAAAATTGATATACCCACAACAAAAACATGAAAATAACCTTCTTTAAAGTGCAATAGCACAAAAAATAAGCATAAAATGTATACTTAAAACAATATATTATTTTAGTTTATCACCTACTAATGTTTGAAAAAAAGCTAAGGATCTTTTCATATGGAAGCTAGGAAAAGGCAATGTGAATTTTTTGGTTGGACAGTTGGACATTCTAGGGTAAGCCTCACCAGATTCTCAAAGTTGTTGACTGCTAGTTGAATAAACAATGGTGCTATAGCATTTTGAACTATCTACTAAGTCAAGAAACCACTAATCATATAGCTAGTATTCCCAACAACACATGAAAGATTGATAGAGTAATCACCAAAATTTTAGTAATCAAACCTTGTCACAGTATATTTATCAGTGAAATGCTTTCTGGAGTTGTGTTAAATGGGGTAATGTGATTTGGAATAATTACCTTACACCATTTATGTTTTTTTTTGGAGAACCTTCCATAATTTACTACAAACATATGACATCCTCAAATTAAAAGGAAGAAGAGGACCTTTATGCTTCATTTTTTTGCAAAATGGAGGAGGAGAATTCAAAGCATTTGTTCTTTTGACGTCATTTTGCCAAGTGGTGTGGAGGAGAGTGGTAAAACAACTAACTATTGAACCCATAACATTGGGTTGGTGCAAGTTGTTTGATGGTTGGATCAACTTGAAATCAAGAAAGCTTGAAGTAATTCCATTTATTATTTATTCATTCATATTGATGGCCAGAAATAATAAGAAGTATGAAGATTGGGTTGTGGGGGAACAAATGGTAGTAAACAATTGCATGACCTACATTCTTGAACTGATCAAATTTTGTAAATTTCATAATATGTGTAAACTACAACAACATAAGGAGGTACAACCAACTGCACCTGTAATTTCAAAAAAATTTTGGCAAGAACTTAAAGTACACTGGATAAAAGTCAACATAGATGGAAGCTGTAGCAACAAGGAGGTTGGTACTGTGGGAGTTTTTAGAGATTGCTTAGGTGTCTGTTTGTTGTTTTCTCAATCTCCAGTCTGTCCAAAGGATGCACTGGAGGTAGAAAAAGTTGATATCCATTGGGCCCTCAAAATTGTTGATAAGTGTAATCGATACTGTGTACATATGGAACTTGATTCACTACTGTTGGTGCAAATATTAAATAGGCTGATAGACGCCGCTTGGCATCTCACACTTTGTTTTGGGAGGATTAAGTCACTTATCTCTAACACCCATTATTTGGACCTACATTCCGAGGGACGGTGACCAACCTGCGAATTGGCTTGCTAAAATTGGTAAACATTTCGAAGACATGCTTGTAAGTAAGGTTCCTAATTCAGCTTTATAATTACAGTTGTATGAGGATAAATTGCATATCCCTTTTATGAGAAAATGTACTTCCTCTTTGGGTTAATCTAATTTTGATTTTTCGAGCAGGGTTTAATTTGCACACATGAGGGATCAATATTTAGAGGAAAGGATGGACCGCCCAAAATATCGAGTGTAAGTGTATGTTTGTATATATGTGGTCTCAATGGCACTTATTTTTCGGGAGCTTTGTAAAAATATTTAAAGACAGGATGGGCCGCCCGAAATACCGACTTATTTAAT
>NW_018250534.1:200596-211930 GCF_001263595.1 Phalaenopsis equestris | reverse complement strand
ACAGAAGATAGATAGATGTGTGTAAGTGTATGTTTGTATATATGTGGTCTCAATGACACTTATTTTTTGGGAGCTTTGTAAAAATATTTAAAAAATATATAATGAAATTATTATCAGAAAGTAAACAAGACACTTGGATCCGGGTCTTATTAATGGCTGAAACTTTATTGAATGCATATCCGCAACATCATTCATACGTTTCGCGTTCTAATTTAAGAGGATTTATTATCTTACCATCAGTCATTGTAACCGTACGAAAATAATTCTTTTTTGCATGATCATGATTCAGAATCATATAAAAATTATAAAATACGTAGTTTTCAGTCACTGATTCCAATACTGCCGAAGAGTAAGACAAGCCCAAAATTTTTAACTCCGTCATTGTCCACGTACGTAAACATCTCTGAACAAGATATGCATGAAAAGTTAAGTGCTCTTATTCCATTATAAACTCGCAATCTTATCAATAGCCGTGGTCGCTGTTACATAAAATAATGCGGGTCGTTCAGCATGTATCCAAATACTTCGAATATTAATTTGATAAATAGTAAAGCTAAACACGCCAATTTTTTTTTCTTGGATAGAGAAACTTGAGAATATATTTATACAATGAGGCTACTCTGCGGTGTGGGTTAAATTTCTCCATAATTAACAAAGTAATTGACATTTATCTCAGATAAATTCGCATTTCTTGAACGAAAAAGTCCGACCGTCAAATTGTTTTTGGAGTGTGAGGGTGTGTGATTATTATTTTTAGGTTTTGTTCTCTTTTGTCAGTAATTGGTAGGATTTATGGAGGTAACTTAGAAGTTGATAATATTTCCGGCACAAGGTTGTTATCAGTCATTATCTCTTCAATAGAACTTGATGAAGGTTATTATCACAGTCATTATCTCTTCAATAGAACTGGATTAAATCTGAATAAAAGCGTGGCAATATTTAGGAGATTTGTGAGATTTTTAGCTTACTAGACATTTTAATATTATTTTAATAACTGAAAAGTTGCACGATGAAAAAATGCATAGTAATTTGGTGCTCATTTTTAAGAATAAAGGGGATGCACATAAGTGCAAAAATTATTTAAGAAATAAGTTAGTTTCACATATATTAAAATTATGAGCAAGTGTAATTGAACATGGCTTAAAACTTGAAACAATAATTTCTCATAATCAATACTTATGTCGGACATGTCTACTATGTAAGCCTTACAATTTAGGAGAGGTTTGATGGAGAACTATAGAGAGATTAAAGAGGATCTACATAAAACTTGTATTGATTAAATAAAAATCATCTTCAGAGAGTTCCAAGAGAGAAAGGGGTTGATATGACTTCTATTCAAGTCATTAAAGATATATATACTAGAGGTGTTATTTGTATTTGACCAAAAGAAGGATTGACTATGCATTCTCCAATTTCAGTTGGATTACATTACTGATTAGCTTTAAGCCCGTATTCTTTTGCTTTGGTTATAATTGTTCTTACTGTACATTCATAAAAGGATGTACCTTGGTGCACGATTTTTGCTATAATATGTTCTTGTACAAAATGCTAGAAAAGTGTTTAGGAATAACATGAATTATGAAGGTCTACATTAGTGTTTAAAGGCCTTCATTTCAGTAGATCTAAAATTGAATACATGAAATGTAATTTTTGTAGTAGTGAATGTAGTGAAAGAGTTGAAACATTTGGTGATCAAAACATTAAAATGAGTGATCATTTTAGATACCTCAGGTTCATTGTTCAAAGTGATGGTGATATAGATTAGGATTTTAGTAGTAGCATTCATGTTGGATAGTTTAAGCGGAGGAATACATCAAGCCTATTTTGTAATGGAAAAGTACTCCCTGGACTTAAGAAAAAGTTGTATAAGATGGTTATCAGACCTGGAATGCTTTATGGGATAGAATATCAACCTATAAAAGAGAACCATAAAAATAAATTAAGTATGAGAAGAGAATTTGTTGAGTGACTTGACACTGAGGGACAAAATGCAAAACAAATGTATGAATGAAATGGTTGGTGAGCTTTAGTGGTAGACACAATCAAAGAGACTTGTCAATGATGGTTTATTAACATTATACCATGATCATCTCATACTCTGGTTAGGAGAATAGTTGTTTTATATGTGACTTATGTTAAAAATATTAGAGGTGGAAATAAAAAGAAATGGGCACATTGTATAAAAATTAATCTTTATATATTATAATTAAATCAAAATATGACACTCAAAAAAGACAAAGAGGACAAAAGGAATTCACGCAGCTGACCTCGAAGGCTTGTTTCTTTTGTTGTTCTCGTTATTATCATGGTTATGTTATGTGTCCTTCTTGTGTTGTAATGCAAAAAATCACTTTCATGTATGGTAATGCTAAAATTTACTCATTTTAGGGCAACATTTTAGAATTTACAGAGCTCTATAAACTCACGTGAATACTTTAGAAATAGTAAAATTTACTTGATTTCATTTTCGAATGGATGTAATTAAAGATCATTTTTAAAATTTAGTTCTAAACATTTCTAAAGTGATTTTAAACTTTTTGAGATATTCATACTCATAATTATGAAAATAATTTAATTAAAATTCATATCATTAGTCAAACACATTAAGATGTGAGTGTCCTTTAGTTTTAATTTTTACTTTTAATTAAATTGGGGAGCATCTTGCTAAGCCATAAGTGTTTTTACCTTGAAAAAACTACTTAATCATTTTTTCCTTAGAGGTGCATGAAAGGGATACTCACCGAAATAATAGCCAAATTTCCAATGATTAGTAAGATCATAAGATATAATAGTTGACAGTTGGTGTTGTTGTTTGTTCACGTTATGATGTACGCTTTCAATAAATGACTCTAAATCTGAGAATTATACTAATAGTTTGATCAAAAGGTTAATAATATAGTTTTGATATTTATTTTATTTCTCTTTTCTTGCCTACATCTTCCAACATGTAGTCTTTCATAAATGTACGTACACAATTACAATTAATTGTATAGGGATTAATGAACTCCCTAGCTCAAACAACATTCTTCCATAACGTAAAGAAATCCATAATACTAAAAAGAGCACAACTCCCTCTTATCCATCGTGTCCAATGAGTAGAGTACTCTCCTGGCGTTTATTGCTAACTACATAATAATTTTTATGGTAATCTAATTGTGTTAAAGCTTTATTCAATAATGCCAACTCAGATGCTTGGTTTGGATGATATTATCAGTATTATCATGCCAAAAGCGATCATGATCAAAACATAATCTTTAATATTATCGCTTATGCCTTCTCTTAAATCTGAAGTACAAAAATTTTTGTAACAATGTGCTCGGCCATTATAATTGATAATTTGATAGTAATTCACCTCCTAATTTACCATGATTTGAGTAATTGTGCTAAAATATTGCATGCGCTTGTGGTGCTCGTCCATTTAATCAATCCAAAGTGTTATCTACAATAGAATAACAACTATTGTAGTGATAACTCATTCTTGTCATACCATAAATAAAAATTTGATTAATTTATTCAATATTTAAGTAACATATTAATAAAAAATAAAGGGTAATTCTAATGGAAAAAGTAAAACCTTTTACAAAGTTATATAATAAATAAAATATATTAGGCTAGTTATTAAGTATTATAATGGTCATATCATTCTATTACAAGGGTTTAATCTATTAGTATTCCATTTGTGTTTTTATCAAATATTATTATTAGTATCGTTTGAATACAAATTGATAGAAACTTTTTAATGATAATTAATGCGACCTACAATTACACATTTATTTAGTTTCCTAGCAAATAACTTGACCCAATTTCTTTAAGCCACTAGTGTGCAAAAATATATTCGTTTTAGAGCTTAGAATTTAATTTAAAATTTACATACAAGGGGTCCTATGAATGTATACGTATCATTGAATTAATATAAGGTATTCTTTTAACCCAGAGTATCGATCTAATAGAGAAACGAAGTAAGAAATCCTTTAGGCTAAGTTCTAGTCTACTATTATCAGGTCTTAGTTTGGAATGTCGATTAAGGATGTTTTTCTAATAACTACTCATAAATACAAATCTAATTGTAAATAAACACGTAAAAAGATAATTTTTTTTGGTAAATTTTGAGAAGTAAGAACTAGCTTTCCCTTGTGATATTCCAGAAAATGTGTATGAATGGTTTTCATATAATTTATTTTTGCCAGTAAAAATAGGAGATAAAATTATGTTACCTACTTCCGAGTGTGTAATGTAGGTTAGTTAAACAAGGGTCAATTCCTTAATATACCTAGATTGTCACGATGAAACTTCTATTCTGTGACCCAAGAGTGTCCCTCTTGAAATAGCCCTCTGACTGGCTCATTATTAGATTTAAGGTATGAAGACCTAGATCAAATTGTTAGGAATCTAGCCTGTCACCCTAGAAATATAAATTTACACCCAATCAATGAATATCTCCTAATGCGATTCCTCATAGTTGTTAAAGCCTAACCCTCTCGAGTGATATAGTTTACAACAAATTTTAACATACTAATTGACTAAATTGAATATGTAAATGAAGCACAAAGTAAGAACCATCACTTTGATATGAAAAACATATTATATTAGAATCCTAACATTCTAAACATTCAATCAATTCACTACAAAAGAGAAGTACATGAATTCTACTTCATAAAGCATCTGTCATACACAAGAGAAAAATTCATTAAATCCAAATAAATCCACTAAATAAGTGTTTTAATAAGTATAAGATAATGAAGAACATAGTACTAAGCTTTCTCCATTGAAAGAAAGATGAACATCTCTCCAACAAAGTCTCCTTCTGATCCATACAATGCTAATACAATTCCTTACTGATACCTCCAAAAATCCCTTATCTAACCTCTTTAGAAATGGCAGAAGTCTACATTTCCTACTCCTATCTATGACCACTCGGCCTTCCTGGAAAATTTTATGTTAGAATATGTTGTAAAGTCACCTTAATATATCCCTAATAATCCTTCAAGTGTCACTTCAGATGACCCTTAAAAATTCATCCAAATATATTGTATTTTTAAGAAAATCGATTCTAGCGCCTAGGCACCAATCTTTTAGAATTCTGAATTAACTATCTAGTGATTAGGCGCCAAACTCTCTATCTCCACTTATAGGGTCTGGCACGTAGGCGCTAGTAGCAATTTTATGCTCCTTTGCTCCATTTGACCCCATTTTGATATGTTATTGCAACCTTTTTCTCCAAAACTCCATCTCTTGTATCTGAAACCAAAAGAACGCAAAATATTTTCCATTAAAGTGAATTATCATTAAAAATGAGCATAAAATGTATATTAAAAAGTAGCATATTTTTTGGCATGTCAATAACCACTAAGATCAAAATAGTTTATCAACTATATTAATGGTCATATCATTTGTAGTATAATGTATCATAATAAGTTTCTAAGAAATTACCTTAGACATAACTTAATGTGTTGTAGAGTATTCTTGAGGTAGTTTACTTTTTTATAGGTAATCCATTGAAGTTTGTCTCTAAGCCATTAATTCATTGCACATGATGACGAAAATCAGAACATCAATTTTGTATCCATGAAGTTAGTCCATGTGAAGAAGTGAAACAACATGCCAACTATAAACTTTCATCGGTACAAACTCCTTTCAAGCATGTTATATCTTTAGCTAGCCATGGCAAATTATCCACAATTATGTTGCTACTATGAGGTAATTAGTATAAGGATATACTTGATATTTATTCTAGAAGCTTTATGGTGTAATGAAAGTATTGTGGGAGCTATGGTTTGAAGGTCTTGTATGTTACAAAATATTATTTTTTACTGACTATGATCATCAAGTAATTTAAACATTTAAAAATTCATTGGAATTCCTAACTGTACATAAGAAATTAGAGCTATGTGCACTACTACATTTTTTGAATAGACGCCTGATAGTTGTATGAAAACTTCATCATCATAATGTTTAAGATTACAAAGATCATTCATATTCATGTGTTATTTGGATAATTGATTATGAGCCGACAACCTTCATGGTGGATTGATCCACCTTAAAATTAGATATTTTAAATATAGATTTAATGCTCATTTTGTGTACATTTTTAATGATATAAGAAAGGGATTTTGCATGTTTTTATTACAGGTCCAAGAAATGGAGTTTTAGTGAAAATGGAGCAAAAATGGTGTATTTTGGAGTCAAATAAAGCAAGGAAAAAAATTATGGTCTAGCGCATTTTGTTGTCTTTCTATGAATAAATCCCTTACATTTAACACATCTTTTTGAATGAAATTACACTTTAAATAAAAGGTTATTTTCATATTTTTTAGGCATAACACTTAAAAAGAATTGAAGCTGAAATGGGACAAAAACGAGCGAAACAGATCGAAACTAGGGTGTTTCCATCAGGAGTGGCGTTGTAGCGCCACTCTAGCATCATAGCACCAGTTGACTGATCCACTATAAAATTACCTATGTTTATGCACATTATATGCTAATTTTTTTAAGATATTATGATTTAATGAAAAATATTTTTATGTTTTTGGTTACAAGTTCAAGAAAAAGAGTTTAAGAGTAAAAAAGAACAAAATGGGCTCAACTAAAGAAAATTATCAAACCAGCCAAACTGGCGCCTAGGTGCAAGATGCAAAACTTGGCTGACGCCTATGCACGACAGTTGGGTGCTTAAGCACCACAGTTACTTTTTAAAATATTCATTGAATGGGGAAAAATTTTAAAAAGATGCCTAAAACAACTCTTGATCATTTTTTAAAGCTCTATAAATAGGGATTAATTCCATGAGGCTAGGGGTGTTGGATATATAGAGTAATATAACATGTGAGTGTGTTAGGAGTGTGGGTAGTTTTCTTTGTAATTCTTTTTGATTTCTAAAGTTTGTGAGTCTTATAAGTGTTTATTAGAGTCAAAGAAGTAAGATAACTTTAAAAGAGTGCTTGAGGAAACTTTCCAGATAAGTATTTGTATCCTTGTCTTTAAGTCTTGTACTTTGGATTTGAGTTGTATAAATATGTTTTGTTTTATTATCCAAATGCATTTTGAGTAGTTTTCTCTCTTTCTCTTTGTAATATTAAATAATCAAGTAAGTGATTTTGATTTTTGTTCAGAACTTCTTTTACTTCTAAAAATTGTTATGATATTTTTACCAATTCTTCATTTACTTTACAAATTGGTCACTTGTTTTGTTAAAATTTGTTTAGGAAAATTATAGACCAGAGAGGGCTAAGAGTTCTTGTCTTATAAGTATCACATTTCACTTTAGAAAGAGCAGTGGTGATCGTTCGAGGGGGAGAACAAATAGCTAGGGAGATAAAATATGATGGGTAGAATTGGTTTCTAGAGTGACGGGCTAGATTTTTTTTAACAATTTGGTCTAGAGATTGTAATTAAGGGTGACTAGTAGGTTCTATAGAGAGGGCATAGTGGGTAATCTTGGAGTGAGAAACTAGAACCTACCAAGCACTAATGTACATGCCAAAACTAACTTTAGATTAGTCAATGTTCTTTACACATCATAAGAAGTAAGGAATAGGTATGCTCCTATTTGTCACAATACCACATTTAAACTTTTAAATAATTAAAATCCTACACTGATTATGAATTATTTGCAAGGAGAAAGCTTTTTTTTATATTTTTTCTAAATCATTGCATTTACTTTTACTTCCATTTGTAGAAATTTGTAAACATAGTTTCATCATTATTACATTAAGTATTCGCTGCAACCTTAAGTAAGGTTCTCTTAAAGTTAAAATTTTTGAATTTCATTTCCTTTTGTTTATAGTTCCCCGTGGGATCAATACTGGGTTTTTATATAAAAATCCTATATTACTTGAAATGATATGTATATTTGCATAATACCTCTAGTGAGAAAACTATTTCTTTAAATTTTATCATATTACATTTGTTCTCACTAGCCGCTAAGTAGAATTTGGGTCAACTTTTTGCCATATTACGAAATAAAACTATCGGTGTACTTGTAGGTCAGATCAGGTCAAGGTTTTGGCATTGTTGCCGGAGAATAAAAAAAATGAAACTTTTAAAAGGAAATATCTTTTTAGGATTTTCCTTGAAACTTTATTTTGAATTGTAGGATTACTTTAAAAAACTTAAAGAAATGAGCAAAAACTGAAAGAAAGAATATATATGAATATAAATATTTTAATTTTATAGCTTTAGTATTTTACTTTCTGAATTTTACTTTTTGTATGTGAAGTTCGGGATCTAAGGTTTAATACCTACCAATGCTGAATTAGAACAAACTATAAGAAAAATTTGAAAGAAAAATCAACTTCACAATTCTCAAGAAATGACAAACTCATCACAACATAACATTGAAACTTTAACTTCTGATAATGAGCATCCAAATTTATAAGGACCTTCATGGGATTTTGCAAACCCTAAAATAGATGAAATTCACTTAAGAATTCAAATCTCTGTTGTAGTGGTAATCTCATTTGAACCTAAACCTACAATAACAAAAAGGTGAAAAATAATCAATATGGGGGAACATTGATACACCTAAAATATATAATATTTATAGACACATTTTTATACCTATTTTTGAAATATTGCGCTTTAATGGAAGTTATTTTTGTGTTTTTGTTGCAGATACAGGTAAAAAGGGTAAAAAATGCTTAAAGGAGTGAAAAAGGATCAAATTTGGAGCAAGAATATGAAAAATGTGCAAAAGAGTTTTGGCGCCTAAATGCCAAATCCGGCGCTTAAGCTCTGGTTAAAAAGAGAAGGCCACGCCTAAGCGCCAGAGGCCCCACGCTTAAGCTCCAATGACAGTTATTGGGCAAGTAAACTTGGTTTCTGCAAATTTTGAAGAGGTTTTTGAGGCACCCATTGGCTTAATAGGTGGTTATAACCACCATGGACAAAAATTATCACGAAAGGATGCATCTCTTGGGAAGATACATCGAATCTAGACATATTTTGAAGAGAAACCAAGGCACTTTTTGGAAAATTATATGTTGAAGAGAAACCAAGGCACTTTTTTGAAAATTATATGTTGGAAATTTATAAAAGAAAGAAGAGAGGACTTAGAAAAGAGTCGTGAAGTATTGGAAAGTTTTGAAAGTTCTCATTTGGGTAGTTAGTTCAGAAAGATTTTCAAGCACCACCTTTACTTTTATTTTATCCTTTTTGTTATTTTAATTTTAGTGATTGTAAAAAGAAGAGAATCAAAGGAACTTCAAGAGTTTGGTGGAGGACTTGAGATAAGTTTTTATCTTTCTGTTTTGAGCCTACTTTTGGTTTTAATTGAGCCTTGTTGTTGGTTTGACAATAATTTCTTCTTTTAAACTAAAATGTGGTTTTATTTTCTCCATGTATTTTGAGTAGTTTTCTTTATCTTTCTTCTTAAAATGATAAGTCTTTAGGTTTTGAACGGAAGTTGTGGAAACTATTGATCTTCAATGATGGAAAAATTTGTGATGATTTAAATCCATTCACTTCATTTACTTCTTGATTTGGCCAATCCGGATGTTAAAATTTTTTGTGAGAACATGGAAGAACCGGGCTGGTATTGTCTCAATCAACAATTGGAAAGAATGACAAGAGGTTGTATGAATGAGAATGTAGTTCATATGATTGAGTGCAAATAAATAAGGAAATATTCATTGAAGGGTGTAGAGTTAGAAGACTTTTAAGTGACAGGTTAAGGCCCTCAACATGATTTATTGTTTTAGGTTTTGATATGAGAATGTTGGTCCATAGGTGGAGGAAATCAAGAGAACTCTAAATTGAGAGCTAGTATCTTCTCTGCCTAGCCATTCTGTAATAAGTATAGCATATCTAGTAAGGGTAAAGAATATTATTGTTCCTATTTGGCACAACATAATTTGCACACTTCCACAATAGAATTCCTATAATTATTACAGATTCATAACAAGAAGAAAGATATTTTCATATTTAGTACTTTTCTTCTACAAAAACTCTAGTTATCTTTTAAATTGCTATTGTTTTATCAAAATATTGAAAATACCAAAAATATTTAATTTTTTATTATTGTAAAAATCATCTTTAGTTTAGATAAGTATCTTCTTACTAAAAATAGAAGGATTAAAGTCTATCATTATGGAACTGTGGTTATTAAAGATCCTAAAATTGGAAAAAATATTTAAAGTTAATGGGCATCGATTGAAACATTATTATGAAGGACACTGACCAAAGGAAAATATGTTAAGATTTTCATACCTATTTTACACTATTTTTTATGATATTAAACTTTAAAAAATGTAATTTTGATGTTTTGTTGCAGGAATGATGAATTAGGGTCATTGGAGCAAAAATATACAAAAAGGAGCAAATTTGGAGAGAAAAGGACCAAACTGTGAAGATTTGAATTAGCCCGCCGACAAAGCCCTCGACCTCGCCGACTGCGAGTTTTTACCGAGACTACAGGACAAAATTCTTCAAAAGCCTGTTGACTACGCCCTCGAGGTCGTTTCTCATTAAATTCCTATCATTTGAATTTTCTAAGTGACTTAATATTACAACATAAAGTCATTCTTGAAATGAATAGAAGACTAGAACTCTTATTGTGAGGAATTCTTCGAGAGACACAAGAGTTCTAGTCATCTATTCATTTCAATAGTTAGAGATCTTGGAGGTTAGAGAGGTTCCAGTAGTATGTCTAATTGTGAGGAATTCTTCGAGAGATTGTCAGAGTGGAGGGAAAGTGAGAGATTTCTTCCTCCTTGCTACTTTGAAGAGGAATTCTTTGTGCTATGAAGAAACGAAGAGATTCAGAGGAACTTCGAGGAGTGTTCTTGGGGAGAACTTAAAGATAAGTTATTTACTTGTTGTAGTTTGTATGACTTTGATTTTATATATGAATTTCAAGTTTTGTTGTGTTTTCCCTATGAGTTCTGAGTAGATTTCTGTGTCTTTCTCCTTGTCTCGAGATTTGTGAAATGGTGATTTGAATTGGTGAAGCCATGAAAATGTTTAAGAAATTGTGATTATCTTTTTACTTCGATCTTAATTTACTTTCAATCTGGTCAATTGATTTGTTAAAATATGTTCCGTTTTACAACTAAAGTGAAGATTACATCCATGATTTAGGGAGGTCAAAGTTCTTGGAAGTTGGGTGCAAATAAATAGAGAAATATTATTATCGGGTGTAGAATTGGAGATTTTAGAGTGACAGACTAAAATCCCCAATTCGGTCCTATTGTTTGGGTGCTGAAGTGTAGATGTTAGCCCTCAAGTGAGGGGAACGTGGGAGCTCCAAAGTGAGAGCTGCTATCCTCCCAGCCTAGCCGCATATTCAGTAAACCAGCGTAGGATTAGTCAATGTTCTTTATGCCTGGACCAAAGGGTAAA
>NW_018250534.1:192393-200424 GCF_001263595.1 Phalaenopsis equestris | reverse complement strand
TCGATATCTAGGACTCCATTAGAGCCTTATATTACTTGAGCGATACGTATACTTGCATTGACAAATTTGACTTTAATATTTGTGTGACTTTGCAATTATTGAATATTTTATATACATCTTTATCGAATCTATAACCGCTGTCAAGTTTTTGGTGCCGTTGTTGGGCAATTAAATCTTCTAGCAGCCAGTATCAAATTCTTGTATTTTTAAGCATATCTAAAGTCGCTATCAAGTTTTTGGTGCCGTTGCCAGGGAGTAAACAAGAATCATAATTAGAGTGACGGACAAATTTGGACTATTAAAAAACTTTTACTGGAATTGCAACTTATTTTCATATTTAGTTAACTATTTTTTTGTGTACTGATTTCAATTTTATGTGTAAATTTGAATTTAAAAATCTTATACCCTACGATTCGGAATTAGAAAACACTATTAGAAGAATTAGAAAACTAAGAAGAGAACCTAGAAATCCTGACACAATGGAAAATAACGTGAACTTTCAAGGAATAGAAAATGAACACCAACCTAGACCTCTACAAGATTATTTAAATCCTACAGCAGATGAAATTCACTTATCTATCCAAGATCCTGATGTAGCTGCTAATTCATTTGAGTTTAAACCTGCTATTATCCAAATGGTACAAAACAATCAATTTGGAGGTACACCAAATGAATATCCTAATTTACACCTCGCTAGTTTTTTAGAACTATGGGCTACTTTTAAATATGACAGAGTCTCAAACAATCCTGTTAAATCCTGTTAAACTTAAACTTTTTCTTTTTTCACTGAGGGATAAGGCTAAGATGTGGTTAAATTCGTTAGCACCTGGATCTATTAGAACTTGGGGAGAACATTCCCAGAAATTTCTTTCCAAATATTTCCCTCCATCCAAAACTGCTAAACTAAGAAATGAGATAACATCATTCTGTCAGATTGATGGAGAGTCAATATATGAAGCTTGGAAGAGATTTAAGAATCTTGTTAGGAAGTGTCCTCATCATTCGTTACCAAATTGGTTAATAATTCAAACTTTTTATAATGGATTAGTGGGATCTCTTAGATTGATTATAGATGCTGCGACTGGTGGTTGTTTAATGATAAAACCTTTTGATGAGGCTTATTCATTAATAGAAGAAATGGCTACCAACAATTTTCAATGGCAATCTGAGCGGGTAAATCCTAAAGGAGTAGCTAATATCCATGATTCTGACGCAATATCTATGTTAGCATCACAGATTGCTGGAATATCAAAGAAATTAGATCATTATGGGATGAATTATTCTTCAACACCTCCTATGATGGACGAAAATTCATCTAAGCAATTTGTGGATGTTCAACCTTCATATGAGACCTTAAATGCTATTAATAGACCCAACAACCCATATTCGAACTATTATAACTCAGGTAGGAAGAATCATCCAAATTTTAATTGGAATAACAATTCTTCTACAAATCATCAATGCAGCTTTAGAATAAGACTGGCAGGTTCAGAAAACTAAAAGGAAGAAGAAAGCTGCATAGGAACTTAAAAATTTGGCTACTAATCAATCCACAGGGGGGATGGCCCATCTCAGCAAGCTGCTATTGGGGTCAGAACTAGAAGGAGGTGGAAATTCATCTCTTTTGGTTAATGTAGTTTCTATGCTGGAATGTTAGGGGATTGGCTCATCCTAGATCCCTTAACAGATTACTTAATCTCAATAGGATGCATAAATTTTGGACTATTGAAATTTTGGAATCAATGGTGTCTAAAAATATTCAGCAAATCTCTAATAAGTTCTATGGTTTTCATTTCCTTCCCAATATTAGTAAAAAAATATGGGTCTTCTATAGAAATGAGATCCAGTGTGATATTATTAGGGATCATGAACAGTTCCTTCACTTGAAAATCTTAATGGGTGATATTAGTTGCTTGGCCACTTTCATCTAAGCTGGAAGCTCAGCAGTGGAAAGGCAAGACTTAGGAAGTCACTTGTTGGATATTGGCAGCAACCTTAACTCCTACTGGATTGTGGGAGGAGATTTTAACTGTGTGGCATCCCTTTGTGGCTCTCCAAAAAGAAAAAAGGGGGGGGGGGGGGGTAGAAGTCCTAAATCTTAATTTGATCAGTTTCTTCAATGAGAAAATTCAGGAGGGTGGGTTGTTTGATTTGGGTTTTCATGGTCCCAAATTTACTTGGAGGAGAGGGAAGGTTTGGGAAAGATTATATTGAGTATTGTTGAATGATTTTTGGATGAAATATTTCCTCCACACTTCTGTACAACATCTAAATATGTGTAGCTCTGACCATAAACCATTGTTAATAACTGTTGCTGCTTCCCTTACCAAGAATAGATCCTCTTTCAGGTACTTGAATATGTTGTCACTGCATAATGATTTCCTTAATTAAGTTGCTATAGCCTGGCATGATTGCAATAATCCAAACCCTTGGGTGAAGCTTTGGTTGCTACACAAGAAAGTGAGTAAATAGTTTTCTCACTGGAATTGGAGTGTGGTTGGTGATGTTAATGCTAGAGTTAAGAATGCTGAAGAATCTATACAAAAGTGGGAGCAATTATTGGAATCCAATTATGAGGTGAGTAATGACTTATTTAAAGCTAATGAAGAGTTGATGGATGTCATCGCTATGCAGGAAGAACTCTATGCACAAAAAGCTGCCAAGGTCAAATTCTGCGAGGGAGACAAGAATTCTAAATTTTACCATCCCTGTATTAACTATAGGAGAAAAAGCAATAATATCCATAATATTATTGATAAGTCTGGGGTTTGGCTTCATACTGCTGATTGTATTGCCTCTAGTGCTGTGAATTATTTTAAAGAAATGTCTACCCAATCTCTTATTGAAAAGGATCCTATCTGGAATGGAATTTTTGGGAAGGAGGTTGAATTTACTAAAGCTTTGAATCTTATTGCTATCCCTGATGAAAAAGAAATTTGGGAAGCTCTATCCTCAATTGATAGTTCTAAAGTGGCTTGGCCTGATGGCTTCACAGCTGAATTTTATAAGAAAGCTTGGAGTATCATTAAGAGGGATATAATTACGGCAATACAAAGTTTCTTTTGGGGTTCTGACCTTCCTAAATATTTCACATCATCTACTATCACTCTAATTCCTAAGGATAAAGCCAAGTTTAAATGGGAACATTTCAGACACATTAGCTTGACTTATGTTATTTCAATGGTCATCAGCAAATTAATTGCAAATAGATTACAACCTCATCTCAGCCACATCATTAGTGCTAATAAAATTGACTTTGTACAAGGTAGAAGCATAGAGAATAATGTCCTTTTAGCTCAGGAGCTGGTATTGGATCTGGACAGATAGTGTAGAGGGGCTAATATCATATTGAAACTCGATATCCAGAAGGCATATGACACTATGAGATGGGATTTTATTGATGAGCTAGAGGGTTCTCTCCTTCCTTTATCTCTATTATTGGCAGATGGTTGTCAGATGGTTGTCTAACAATGTCTAACAATTATCAATCAGTATTTGTTAATGGATGTTCTCATGGGTTCTTCAGTGCTTCCAGAGGCATTAAGCAAGGTGACCCCCTTTCTCCTTCAATATTTATCCTAGCTCTTGATTATCTTGCTAGATTGTTAAATCAGGTTGCTGTTGAAACACCACATTCCCTTTACAGTCATAGATCTAATATGCTTATTAATCACCTTGCCTTTGCTAATGACATTATAGTGTTTTCTAAAGCTACTAAGTCTGCTGTTAGATCTATCTTTAAATGCTTAGAACATTTCCAAAGATGCTCTGGCATGGTTTTGAATATCCAAAAATGTGTAGTTGTTCTTAGTCAGAAAGTTAAGTCTGTTATGAAGAATTGGATTTCTGATTTCAGTGGTTTTAATGTTGGACAACTACCAATCAAATATCTTGGAGCTTTTCTTATGAAAGGTAGAACAAAAGAAGTTCAATTTGATCATATTGTGGAAAGAATTCAAGACAAACTTCATTGCTGGTTCAACTCTTACTTGTCAAATGATGGAAGAGTTACTCTTCTCAAAAATGTCCTATCTTCCCTACTAGCTTATTTGATGCAGATGACAGTAATGAAAAAATCTACACAGAAGAGCTGGATAAACTATTTAATAGGTTTTGTGGTCAGGACAAAGGAAGAATTACAATGGACTAGCTGGAGTAAGGTTTGTAAGGGTACAAATGCTGGGGGCCTCGGCTTTAAAAGCTTCTCTCACTTTATACATGTTAATCTTTGTAACCTTTGGATAAAGTTTAGATCACAAGATTCTCTCTGGTCTAGATTCATGATGGGCAAATATTGCAGAAACATTCACCCTAGACAATCTGAAATGAAATTGGGTGACTCTATTATTTGGGCCAAGATGCTAAAAATTAGAGATGAGGCTGAAATGCTTTTCTTTTGGGAAGCGGGGAAGGGTAAAGCTAATTTCTTGCTGGACAATTGGATATTGGATGGGAATATGTGCTTTGACACCTCACAATTGTCTGATGTTTTTTCTCAGGTGGCTGACTTTTGGGTGAATGGGGGTGGAATCTTGTGGCACTCCATACTGTTTGTTAACCATCTCAAATCTCTAGAATTCAACAAATCTCAATTGACCCCTCAAAAAAGGATAAAGTGGCGGTGAAAAAGGTTCTTTCACAGTCTATATCATCCTTCATTGGTGAGTTTTGTTTCCCTCAATAGGAAGTGGAGTGGGGTACAAGATCATGGAGTAAATTTCTATCTCCATCTATGTCTTTTTTCTGCTGGAGACTCTTCCATAAACTTCTCCCTACTGATGATATTCTAAAATTGAAGGGCCTTAGGGGGCCATCTTGGTGTATTTTTTGTAAACAGGAAGAAGAATCTATAACTCATATTTTTTTCAAGTGCTCCACTTTGCAAATAATCTAGGAATGTTTCTTAAGTCAGGCTTTGTTATCCGCCCTGAACCCATCTTTGGGGAATTTTTATCAGTGCTGGCAAGACTGGCTGGATAGAAAACTTTTTGTGGTACCTTGCATTGTGGCTTGGTTTGTTTGGATGTCTAGGAATAAAATGAAGTTTGAGGAGGCTAAAGTTGGGGTAAAGAATTTGGCTAATCAGTGTATTGCTTATATACAGAAACTACATAAGTTTAAGAGTTTCCCTCAGATCTTCTCTGAAGATATTCTGAATAACCCAAATCCTATTAAGCCTATTCTGGTGAAGTGGTTAACTCCTCAGAAAGGATGGGTCAAAGTTAATATTGATGGCAGTTTTCTCATCCCCATGTTGGTATGGGGGTATCTTTGTGGATTACAGAGGGGTTTGCCTGCTCTATTTCCAGTCTCCCACTTTTGCCAAAGACCCCTTGGAAGCTGAAACTTTGGCTTTATATTGGGCCCTCATCCTTGCCAATAGAATTGGTATTCATCAACTTTGGCTGGAATCATATTCTAGTACATTAGTCAATATTATGAAAGGAACAACTGAAAGACCAAGGCACCTAATATATTTAATCAAGGACATTCTGCACATGAGGAATGAATTTCATCTTTTTTCTCCCATATCCACAGACAAGGTAATAGACCTGCTAATTGGCTCTCTCAAATGGGACTCCACAGTGACCAACCTCTTATCAGCAAAGCCTTTAATCCTTCTTTGCATTTACTTCTGGAAGGGGATCTAATTCTCTTACCTTACATTAGAACAAAGTTTTCATAGATTTTTCTTAAGGGTTCACCCTGCTTCTTATAAAGGGTCCCTTGTTCTCTTTGTACTCTTTTGGTTTTCTTTCCTTTAATATAGTTGGAGCTCTGCTCCTTTCATTAAAAAAAATATAGATACTACGCATGTATACATATTGTTATCAAGTAATACAGGATATTTTGGTTAAGCCCCGAATATCGAACACACTGGGAGTGTTCACAATATGCACTTCTAAATAACAAAATTTTTATTTCAAAAAGATAATTACTTAAACTATAGATATCTTTACAGTAATTAAAATTCAATTATGTTTTTGGTATTTTTAATGTTTGAAATTGAAATAAAAAACATATTAAATATAACTTGAGTTTATGTAAAAGAAATGCACTCAATATGAAATATCTTTCTCCTTATAAGTATAAGAATTCTATTATGGAAGTATTCAAATTGTGTTGTGCCAAAAAGGAGTAACATTATTCTTTACCCTTAATAGAAATGCTATAAAGAACATTGACTAATTTAAAGTTTGAATAGTTCTGAAGACCGGCTAGGCAGGGAAGATACCAGCTCTCACTCTAGAGTTCCCTCGACTCCCTCCACCTGGCGGCTAACATCAAGTATCAGAACCTAAAACAGTAAACAAAGTTGAGGGCTTTTAGCCTATCACTCTAAAGTCCTCTAACTCTACACCCTTCAAATATTATTTCCTTATTTATTTGCACTAAATCACATGAATTACATTCTTATTCATACAACCTCATGTGATTCTTTCCAATTTTTGACTGAGACAATACCATCCCAGTTCTTACATGTTCTCACAATAAATTTTAACATTTAGATGGGTCAGATCAAGAAGTAAATGAAGTATATGTAATTAAATAACCACAACTTCTTCCAACATTAAAGGTTAATACTCTCCATAACTTCCATCTAAGACTTTAATTACTTAACATTTTTAGAAGAAATATAAAAAAAACTACTCAAAATCTATGGAGAAAATAAAACCACACTTTATTTTAAAAGTAGAAATCATTGACAAACTAACGTAAAGTCTCAATTAAAACCAAAAGTAATTTAAAAGCAAAGATAAAAATATATCTCAAATCCTCCACCAAACTCTTCAATTTCCTTTAAATTTCTTCTCTCTTACAACAATCTTAACTCTCAGAATAAAACTAAAAACAAAAAGGATAAAGTAAATTTATGGTGCCTGAAAAATGTCTCCAAAAGTTTCTCCACGAACTATTTCAAGAACTTCTTAGGACTCCCTGCTTTTTGCTCTCAACTTCATTTTTTTATATTTTTCCAAGAGGTGCCTTAGTATCTCTTTAAATTGTGTCCTGAATTAATATATTTTCCAAGGGATGCCTCCTTTCACAAGTTTTTTAACCATATTTTCGTTTTTCGTGGTCATAACTACCTTCTTTAACCAATAGGTGCCTCAAATATCCCTTCAAAATTTGACAAAATGAATTAATCCGCCAAATAACTGCCTCTGGTGCTTAAGCATGACCTTCTTTATTTCACTGGTGTGTCGGATCTGACGCTTAGGTGCCAAAACACTTCTGCACTACTTATGCATTTTTGCTCAAAATTTGATCCTTTTTCACTTCATTTAGCATTTTCAACTTTTACTTGTACCTAAAAAAAAAACACAAAAATACCTTCCAATAAAGCTTAATAACTCAAACATAGGTATTAAAGTGTGTCTAAAAACACTAAATATTTTATATGTATCAAAATCCCCCAAACTAAAAATGTTACTTATCCTCAAGTAACACTTTAATCTTTAAAAATTAAATAGATATGATATGTATAAGAGTCTCTTTAGGAGTTACTAAAATTTAGATTTAAAAATATAGTAGTCCAATTTAGAAAAAAAATTTAGTAAATGACACCAACTTAAAGTTTAGATATTTTTAATTTTAAGAAATATGAAAATATGAGTTCTTATCTAATTCATAAATATTTCAGATTTTCCAAATTTAGAATTTAGTCCTTTTATTACCTCCACTTGAAAAAATTTTGTCAAGAATAATTTTACTTACTATATTATATCCTTAAGCTTAAGATTTTCTCAAGTCTTACACTTTATAAAGATCAAAAGTGGAACCAATTTTTGATTAGGCACTAATCCTTAGACTTCTCCTCTCTTATTTTTTATTTTATTTTTTTCTTTTTTTTTCTTTTTCTTTTCTATTTCTTTTTATTTTTTTCTTCTTCTTTTTATTTTTCAAGAAAGGATTACTATATCTGGATAGGCCTTTAATAATTTTGAATTCCACTTCTCCTTTCCTAAAGCAAAGTCCTCATATAAATCTTTTAATTATAAATATAATAATATTTTTGAAAATTATTTT
>NW_018250534.1:180755-192250 GCF_001263595.1 Phalaenopsis equestris | reverse complement strand
CTAATATAACTTCATATACATGATCATTTTTCTTTTCAAATCAATTTCACTTGTAGCACATTTGAGAATAAATATAATTCACGTTTTGAATAAAAGTTTTCATTACCCCCCCAAACATAAAATTTTAACAAGTTAAACAGCTTAATAGCAGATACATATAAGCAGGAATAAAAATTTAAATAACTTGCTTACAGGAATTTTTATACCCTAATTATACGAGTATAAAATTAAAAATAGGAGTAAAATTAATTTATGATCAATTTTCTATCATTTTAATTTTATTTCAACATGTAGAGATTCTTTAGACTTCTAAGTAGTGGGTATAGACATAAAAACAAACAAACACACTAACTTTGATTTCACAGTCTAAACATAAAAACAAACACACTAACAACATAAAAGAAAAATAAAGGGTAGCAATTTTCTGAAATTAAAGTTTAAAATTAAAGCTAGCAAGATTTTAAACTTTTCAAGAGACAAGGAAATAAGTTCAATCTAACTAACTAAAAAACATAACTCAACACAAAACAACAATTACTACCCTAGAATTTAAAACAAAATACTAACAAAACACAAACATAACAATAACAGTTAAGCAAAAAAAAAATCCAAAAAATCACATAGTCCAAACAAGTACGCAAATTTAAATGTCTCAAATTCACATCACGTAGTCTACCACATATTACAAATATAAAAATAATTTAGCCCTCCTCACCATTTGAATTACCATTATTCAAGACATATGTAGGCACATAATCAGGGTATCTTGGATATGAAGGAAATTCCACTTCTTGGTTACCCCTAATGAGGCTTTCCAAAGATGAGTGAAATTTCTCCTCATAATCACTCTTCCTTCTAGCATACCCATCAATATGTTCTACAAAATGCTCTAGATTTTGAATCTTATCTGTGCTATAATTAATATTATCCATCATCCTTTGCAATAGTTTATCCTAAGTTTCAGTAGACTCACCTCTAGAAGTAGATGCTCGCGAGGTAGATGGTCTCGATGTAGAAGCAACAGAGGTGGATGCCGCAAACGTCGACATTCCATAAGTTCTCAAAAATTCTCCTCTCCAACCAAAAAAAGAGTGCTCATAATATGATTTCACATTTACACTTATAATTGGGTTTAGAGGAAACAACACTTCTTCCTAGCTATCATATCTCACACCAGCCTGCTCACACAAAGAAAAGATCAAGGAAGAAAATCCCAGACCTTCAGTAATAGAGGCAATGGAAGAACTGATGATGGTCTGATAAGTCAAAGCTCCAATATTCATAAGCTTTCTTTCCTGAAAATAACAATTCAATGTTGTTCTCTCCCTCGTAACTTCACTAAGATGATTCATCGGTAACAGACGAGCTGAAATAAAGTAGTGCCACGCCTTTGATGGTGCACATAACTTAGAAGTGGAAAATTTGACTCTCCTCTCATTTGTAATTTTCCAGAGTCCCCTTCCAACAGTCAAAAATGAAATAATCTCATCCAATTCTTTCTCAGTTGGACTATAATTCGCATAAAAACATAAAGTATCTGGCGGTAAATTGTAGAACATATTGATTATCTTTGGTGAAAAAAGATACTAATTTGCCTTTGACCTTGAAGTGACCCTCTTCCGCCTAAGGAAGGTTTGCGTATAACTCCCGTATTACAGATATCACAACCATAGCAAAAAAATAATCGAATCGTTCCCAACGTCGGCGAACGATTAAATCTTCCACTGATCCACCTGGATTGTTAAAACTCCTCTCTGAGATCAATTTTCGTGACTGTAGAGCATCACTATATTTATCCTGCTCTTTTGAACTCACAAGCTTACTCGAATCAAAGTGGGTCTTTCCCTTACTCCTCTTCATTCTTGGGACCATTCTACAAATTTCACAAAATTCCACAATAACTTCAAAAATCAATTTTAATTTACTAAACTTAACTCCTATAAGCATAAACTACACTTTTTATGCAATATATTTTTTTAACACTTTTCACAATAGATTTTTCTTCACTTTTCACCATGAATAGTGATTTTTGGGTTTTTCGAGATATACTTAAAATACAAGGTGAAAATTCAAAGCATTTACATAGATGTGAAGCTCTTACCTTAATAAATCCAAATCTAGCAAATTTGGCTCAAATCCACCAAGAAATCTCGACGAAAAGGTTTGACCTAACTTAAAAATCGCAAACTCGAGAAGAAGAAGATGATGACATGAGTACAAATTGTTATTTTAGGTGTTATTTTTCACCTTTAAATGTTCACGAACCGGTTTTCATGAACCGGAGCTTAAGCGTGGATAAGTGGCACTTAGGCTCCTGCTTCTCTGGTTACATCACGCTTCAGCACAAGAATGTGGCGCTTAGGCGCCAGTGCATGATTTTTTATATTTTTAAAATTAAGTAAAATACACTATTAGACTAAGTTTACCTCCTCTAAAAAATCTTACAACACTTAAATTACTATTTTCCTCTCCTTTAACAGTCATCTCTCTCAAAATTCTCCAATATAACAAATTTGATTTGAAGATAAAATAACACAAATATTCACACCAACGAACACATGTATTCATTTAAGAACTATTACAAGCAACATTCAACACATAACTATCATTCCAAAGAGTCTCGGATGAGAAAATTTTCTTAAATACAAATACAAAACAAACATACCCAATTAAACACATAAAATACATAAACAATAAAACGAGATTTAACACTAATGCATAAAAACATCGAGTCCTAACAAACAAACTCTAACACTGAACTAACACTGAACTTAATTCACTTCATTTATTAGAACAAATTCCTATTTTTCATTAGTCTCTCCTTGGGCATTCAGAATATAAAGTTGATAAAATGGACGGTGGTGACGAGCTCTAATACAATCTTCTTCAATCCATTTCAGCTGAAGATACGTCGCCTTATCCGCTTCCTTTATATAACTATTATGGCTAAGCTGCATTTTTAATTACCATCCAATATGTTCTAGATGTGCATTAACTGCATTTACCTTTATTTCAAGTAAAGCCACGCTAGCCTCAATTTTAATGATCTTTTTCGCTATTCTTTCAATACTAACAAATAAGAAACCGTTATGCATCTTTTGTGCACTTTGAAAAATGAATTTCTTCCTCATGGCCTCTTCCTTGTTCCTAAAATTCCATGAAGAAACCTTATCCCCCATAAAGACATTTTCTCAAAATATCTCTTACGCTTAAATATTTAGGGCTATAAATCATTCTAGGGTAAAATTCCATCACAAAACGCTTCTATTTTTAGGCCTAATTCCATCAAATAACTTCTAGGCACGTCCTAAAACTACCATGGCACATTTAAGTTAACTAATTGATGGCTAAGACCTCTATAAATTGCATTTTTTCACATGGTTCTTATCGCCTGAAATTAAGCTACGAGTATTGGCGCTTAAGCGCCAGTACTTGATTTAGCACCGATCAACTTAACTTCCAATTACTCATTCTAACATGTCTAGATCACTAAATAAAGACTTAAAATCATTACTAACACATAATAGTATAAAAAATACTACCCTAAATTTTTTTAGTCACACACAAACAAAAACTACACATAATAGTATAAAAAATACTACCCCAAATTTTTTTAGTCACACACAAACAAAAACTAAAACCAAAAACACACTGATAACTATGGGTTGCCTCCCACAAAGTGCTTGGTTTTACGTCGTCAGCCCGACATAACTGGTGCTTATTTTGGCTAACCCAACATCATTCAATCGTTAAATTTACGATGATCCCCTACAAAATAAGTTTTCATTCTATGATCATTCACTTTAAATACTTTCTCAGTTTTAGGATATTTGATATCCACAACTTCATAAGGATAAAGTTTCATCACAACAAATGGGACCATCCACATGAACTTAAGTTTGCCTGGAAATAATCTTAACCATGCATTATATAGCAAAACTTGTTACCTTGGTTGAAAATTTTTAGTAAGAATCCTTCGATCATGCCACGTCTTCATCTTTTCTTTGTAAATCCTAGCACTCTCATAAAACTCATTCCTTATCTCTTCAAGCTCGTTTAATTGTAATAATCTTTTCTCACTAGCATCTTTCAAATTATAATTGAACTCTTTATTCGCCCAATATGCTTTATGCTCAAGTTCAACCGGTAAATGATAAGATTTCCCAAATATTAACTTATATGAGGACATTCCTACAGGAGTTCTGTATGCAGTCCTATAAGCCTAAAAGCATAATCAAGTTTGACTGACCAATCCATTTTTATTGGATTCATAGATTTTTTCATAATTATTTTAATTTCCCGGTTGAATAATTCAACTGAACCATTTGTCTGAGGATGATAAGCAGCAGCAATTTTATGGTTTATATGATATTTCCTTAATAATTTCTCCATTATGACATTTCTGAAATGACTTCCCCAATCAGTTATGATAACTCTCGACATCTCAAATCTACAAAATATTTTCATTTTCAAAAATTTTGGAACACTTTGAGCATCACATCGATGTAAAGCAACAACTTTTATCCATTTAGATACATAGTCCAATGCTAACAGTATATATAAATTTCCAAAAGATTGTATAAATATTCCGAGAAAATCTAATCCCAAACATCAAATATTTCAACTTCTAGAATATAATTGAGGGCCATCTCATTTCTCCTGGAAATATTGCCTACTTGTTAACATCTATCAAATTTTTTTATATAAGCATTAAAATCTCTAACGATAGTAGGCCAATAAAATCCAGATTGTAAAATTTTGTATGTTGTTTTATCAACACCAAAATGTCACCCGAAATAAGAATTATGACATTTTTGGACAGTTTCATAAGTTTCTTCTAAAGGCACGCCTCTTTGAATAATAAAATCCTTCCCTTATTTATATAAAAATGGGTCATACCAAAAATATGCCTTAGCTTTAGATATAAATTTTCTCTTATATTGGTATGTCATTCCATAAGGTATAATTTCACTTACAAAGAAGTTCAAAATGTCGACATACCACGGAACAAGCAACTTATTAATATTGAACTATTTTTCATCTGGAAAATGTTCATTAATATATTTTTCAAAACTAAGTGGGTTTTTTAACTCAAGTTTGGACAAATGATCAACAATTTAATTTTCAGTCCCCTTCCAATCTACTATTTCAAAATCAAATTCATTTAAAAGAAGAATCCATCTTATAAGTCTTGGTTTAGCATTGTTTTTTCATCAAGTACTTAATAACAAAATGATCTGTATGCACTAAGCAACGAGTTTCAATTAAATATGATCTAAATTTATCAAAGGAATATTCTATTGCTAATAACTCTTTTTCAGTTGTTGTATAATTAATTTTGGTGTCATTAAAAGTTTTACTAGCATAGAAAATTACTTTAAAAATTTTATCATATCTTTATCCAAAAACAGCTCCAATAGCATAATCACTAGTACCATACATCAGTTAAAAAGGTTTTCCCCAATCTGGTGAAACTATAATTGGTGTAGTGATTAATTTTTTTTAATAACTCAAAAGCTTTTGGGCACTCTTCATCAAAATTAAAAATTGCATCTTTCTCCAGTAAATGTCATAAAGGATTAGCAATTTTTGAAAAGTCTTTAATATTTCATCTGTAGAATCCATTATGTCCTAGAAAACTCCTAATATCCCTTACATTTATTGGATAAGATAAATTAATGAACACTTAAGTTTTAGCAGGATCTACTTACATCCCATTTTCTGATATTTGTTGTCCAAATGCAATTCCTCCTGCTACCATAAATTGACATTTTTCCCAACTAACGACTAAATTTGTTTCTTCACATTGGTTAAGAACTTTTGATAAATATTTTAAACACGAGTCAAATGAAGTTCCAAACATTGAAAAATCATCCATAAACACTTCAATCCCTTTTTCAATTAAATCACAAAAAAATGACATCATACATATTTGAAATGTAGTAGGGACCTTACATAAACCAAAGGACATTCTTCTAAAAGCAAATGTACCACAAGGACTGGTAAAAGCTATTTTCTTTTAATCCTCAAGAGCTATTTATATTTGGTATACCCACCCAGAAAATAAAAGTATTTATGCCCAGCTAATCTATCCAGCATTTGATCTAGAAAGGGTAATGCAAAATGATCTTTCCTAGTGGCAAGATTTATTTTTCTATAATCAATGCATATTTGCCACCCTGTGACTTGTCTAGTTGGTGTTAGTTCATTATGTTCATTCACAGTCGTAGTTACTACTCTTTTCTTAGGAATGCAATGAGTTGGACAAACCTATGCATGATGTCAAATAGGATAGATAATTTCGGTATCTAACCACTTTAAATTTTTTTTCTTTACAACTTCTTTCATAATAGTATTCACTTTGCAGTTCTCTTTCATATGAATTCTATGCATAGAAATTGAAGCACTGATTCCTTTAATATCAACTACTTTCCATCTAATGGCTTTCTTAAGAATTTTCAAAATTTTCATCAATCTTTCTTTTTCTTCTATCATTAACTTTGAGGAAATTATAATTCACAAAGTAGAGGAATCAACTAAAAAGGCATATTTTAAATGATCAGGAGGTAATTTCAACTCAAGTTTTTGAGGTTTTTCAATTGATGGACAAAATGATTTATCTTTTTTAATCGTGTCCAAAGTTTCAAAACATTCTCGAACATAGTTTGAATCTTCCTTAAAAAGGTCTTCACATTGCTCTAATTCCCCTTCTTGCTCATGTTCCAAACATTTACTTCAGATTTTTCTTCATAATTAGTTTTGAAATGACATTCACTCAGATATCTTATAACATCTATTCTATAACATTCATCATCTTTACCTTGTGCAGGATATTTCATTGATCTTGATATGTTAAAAGTAATAGTTTGATCATTGACGTGCATAGTTAATTCTTCTCTCTGTACATCTATCATTGCTCTTCCTGTGGCTATGAAATTTCTACCCAAAATGATAGGTATCTTATTATCTTTGTCCATATCCAGCATAATGAAATCAACTGGATAGATAATTTGATCAACCTTCACTAGGACATCTTCTATAACTTCTTTAGGGTACGTTATCGAACGATCTACTAACTGCAGAGTCACAGTATTAGGGTTATTTCTCCTAATCCCGATCTTGTAAATATTGATAATGGCATAAGGTAAATGCTTGCACCTAAATAACATAAAGCTTTCCCATAGAATTTGTCTTCTATTGCACATGGAATTGTAAAGCTACTAGGATCTTTAAGCTTTTGAGGAAGCTTTTTCTGAGTTATAGCTCTGCATTCCTCACCAAGTGAAACAATCTCATTATCTTCAAACTTCCTTATCCTGTTGAGAATATCCTTCATAATTATTACATAGCTTGACAGTTGTTCTAAGGCTAAAGTAAATGGAATATTAATTGTAAGCTTTTTAAAAATTTCCAAAAATTTTGAAAATTTTCAAAAATTTTGAAAATTTTCAAAAATTTTGAAAATTTTCAAAAATTTTGAAAATTTTCAAAAATTTTGAAAATTTTCAAAAATTTTGAAAATTTTCAAAAATTTTGAAAATTTTCAAAAATTTTGAAAATTTCTTATCCAACTTCTATTGATGAAGTCTCTGAGAAAATGGAGGTGGTAGTTTTTCCAAATCAATTTTTAGCGGAGAAATAGCCCTTTCAGAATCTATTGGAGCGTCCTCTTTTGACTCTTTAATTTCTTTTCTCTCTACTTTAGTTTCTTTTTGAACCCTACCTTCCAACTCTCTTTGCTTCTAAGTTGAACGGCTTTTACCTGCTCCTTATTCAGGTCATTCAGATTTGTTTCAGTATTATTAAGAAGTGTTCCTCGGTATCTAATACTTAATAAATTTTTTATTGATCCAAGTTGATTCTCAATATTTCTAATTGTAGCTCCTTGACTTTGTAACTTATATCCCATTTGTAACACCACTTCTTCTAAGGACAACTTCTCCTCCTATAGTTATGGATTACTATTAAGACATGGAGGATAAGTAGATCTATAATTATTGTTCTCTTGGTTGTTCCAGTTTCATAATGGGTTTACTCGATTGTTCCGCTACTGCTGATTATTACCACTCGTAGTATTATTCCAGCTGATGTTGGGATGGTTCTTCCAACTTGGGTTATAATAATTTGAATATGGATTATTCTAGTTGTTATTTAAGGCATTCAAAGTTTCAAATGATCCTTGAGAATCTACTATTTGGCCTAATGAATTCTCTTCAATCATAGAAATTGGTTGAGAAAAATTCATTCCAAATTGGTCTGACTTCCTTAAAATTGCAGTAACTTGATTTGCTAACATAGTAAATGCATTAGAATCATTAATATTGGCTACGTTCTTTCGAATTATCCTCTGAGAAGGCCATTAAAAATTATTGGTGGTCATTTCTTCAATTAAAGCATAAGCGTCATGAAATGGTTTTAACATCAATGAACCACCATGAACCACCATCAATGAACCACCAGCAACGACATCGATAATAGATCTATGAGATCCAGCTAATCCATTATAAAAAGTTTGAATTATTAACCAATTTGGTATAGCTTGGTGTTGGAAATTTGTCAAGAGTTCTTTAAATCGTTCCCATGTTTTAGAAATAGATTCCCCTTCAAATTGATTAAAAGATGTAATATCAATTCTAAGCTTCATAATTTTTTATGGTGGAAAATATTTATCGAGAAATTTTTGTGCTAAATCACCCAAGTTTTGATAGATCCAAGTGCTTACGAATGCAACCACATCTTAGCTTATTTTCAGTTGGTGATCCCCCAAACTGATTATTTGATATCATTTGGATAATAGCAGGTTTAAGTTCAAATGAATTAGTCACTATAGTAGGTTTTTTAATACTACAACGAAGTTCACCTACTGTAGGGTTGGCATAATCTCGTAAAGGTCAAAATTCTTGATTAATTTCAGCATTTTGATCATTTTGGTTTGCCATTTCTGAATTTTTATTATATTTTTCAAAACCTACAATTTTTGCTAATTTTTTATTTTCTTAACAGTTCTCTCCAATTCAGAATCATAGGGCACGAAACCTTCAGAACCTGAACTACGCATACACTAACAAAAAATAAAAGAAAATAAAATAAAGCACACACAAAAATGAAATGCTATAATAAGATATTCCTACAATAACTCTTAAAGTTTAAATAAGACTTTCTGAAATAGAACTTCGTTTTCAATCAATCTCCCCGGTAATAGTGCCAAAACTTGATCCCAAATATTGATACGCAACAGTATAACAATGTATGCATTTATATTCTTCACTTATATTTCCAACTTTACAACAACACCAAAAACTTGCCCTTGAGAAAATAAGAATTTAACTTTTTAATTTATATACATATTGAGATACTACACAAGTATACCTATCGTTATCAAGTAATATATGGCTTTTTGATTAAGCCCCAAATATTGAATCCACTGGGAGTGTTCACAATATGCACTTCTAAACAACAAGCTTTCTATTTTAAAAAGACAATTACTTAAACTATATATACTTGTACAATAATTGAAATTCAATTATTTTTGGTATTTTTGATTTTTGACAAAACAAGACCAAATTTTAAATATAACATGAGTTTATGTAAAAGGAAAACACTCAATATGAAATATCTTTCTCCTTATCATGAATCAGTAATAAGTATAGAAATTATGTTGTGGAAGTATTCAAATTGTGTTGTGCCAAATAGGAGCAATATTATTCTTTACCCTTTCTAGAGATGCTAAAAAGAACATTGGGTAATTTAAAGTTTGAGTAGTTCTGAAGACTTGCTAGGCAGGGAAGATACCAGCTCTCACTCTAGAGTTCCCTCAATTCCCTCCATCATGGGGCTAACATCTCGTATCAGAACCTAAAATAATAAGCCAAGTTGGAGGCTTTAGCCTATCACTCTAAAGTCCTCTAACTCTACACCCTTCAAAGATTATTTACCTATATATTTGCACTAAATCATATGAATTACATTCTCATTCATACAACCTCATGTGATTCTTTCTAATTGTTGAATAAGACAAAACCATACTGATTCTTACAAGTTCATGTTGACCTCCCTTTTGGTTGATGTTTAGTTTTTTCTCTTTAGTACCTAATGTCTAGCCGTACGACTTTACCATTGACTATTCTTATAAAACTAGACAAGGAACCCTCGCCATTAGAAATTTCAAACTCTTCTCTACTCAACTTGAAGTTCCACATATTGTTCCTAACCTCTAGCACTTAATAGGTGAGGTCATTATAGGGGAACTCAAGATGCGTCACCATTAGGATTGCTTGACCTGAGGGTTGACCCTGGGTGTTGGCCTATGGCTAAGGTACTCACTTGCAATCACTTGCACTCACAATCACTCACTATCCAAAACTTAAACTTCTAAGCTTTGATCCCTTGATACACCCTTGATACTTTTGGGAGACTCATGTAGGTGGTCTCCTAAACCCATGAGCCTTGGGCTAGAGTTTGGCTAAGATCACTACATAGAGGACCCAAAATGGGGTTTCCATAGGTCCATGGCTTGTTGATGGTGGTTGGTACCTCAACTCTACCAAGACACCCAACCTCGGCTTTTTCCCCTAAATTCCCCAAAATTACGTAGATACCTTTGGGACCCCAGATAGATACCTTTGGGACCCCAATTACGTAGATACCTTTGGGACCCCAGATTTGGCCAAAATTTCCAAATCTAGCCAAAATACCCAACTTGACTCGAAAATCATTTCAAACACCTGAAAAACACCAAAACTACCCAAAATCTCCAAAATTGGCCAAATTACCAAAATACTCCTCCTTACCCCAAAAATTCCAAAAAAATCCCAAAAGCTCCCAAAACCTCCCAAATATTCCCAATTTAATTTTTCTCAACTATCACATGACCCAATTTGGCCAGTTTAACCATTTTTTATCAAAACCCCCAAATTACCCTTTAAAGGCCCATATTTTCCCCAAATCACTCCAAATGTCATCAATTTGATCCCAATCTCCCCAAATTTCAATCCCAAACTCAAATTCATCTTCAATATCACTCAAATTCAGCTTCAATATCACCAAAAAAACCAAATCCAAGCTCAATTGACTCATTCTTTGAGCCAAATTTTGATTTAGATCGAAACCCCAATGTTGGCCCGATGACTTGGTTGCACCAAATTGAATCAATGGCCTACTCCATTTGCCACAATTTGTGTTGAAACACCTTCATAACATCCCCATATATCAAATTTAACCATAAATTGTCCTTGGTGAAACCTCAAATTCATTTGATTTCAACCTAAGCCCAAAAGCCCCAAATTGGCCATGTCTCAAAATCTCACCAAATTGATGGCCTTAGTCCCAAAATCCCAAAATTTCCAGTCCCAAAATTTCCACTCTATCCCTTCATAAAAAGTATTCACAACACCTCCCTTGATCATTTGAACCATTCAATTTGGACTTAGTCCAAGGCTAACCCAATCTAAACCCATGTCTAGCCCAACATACCCATGTCTAGCCCAACATACTCA
>NW_018250534.1:157123-180696 GCF_001263595.1 Phalaenopsis equestris | reverse complement strand
AATTTGAACTCAAAATCACTTCAAAATCACTTCAAACCCTCACCAAAAATCTTCATAACAATCATCTACACAATTTTGATCAATCAATTGGGTCAATTTACATGGCTAACCTAGGCCAAATCCAAACTTTGATCACTTGAACCCACATGAACCTATGCATTAAAGATGGCCTAACTTTCCCAAAGTCATCAAATTAACTCCACCTCTGTCGTGGATTAGACCCTAAGACTGAGCCAAAACCCATCTAACCACCTAAACTAAGCCATGGACCAAAGGTCCCCCAAATTAAGGGATCTTATTTAGAAAAATGCACATGCTTAAGATACCCTTACCAAAACTAAACCTCATTGCATTAAGTTGTTCTGACAATTCCCCTGGATGCCCTGAGCACCTAGCCACCTTCCCCTGGCCACCTCGCCACCTCCCCCTGCCATGGCCGGCCAGCCTAGTCACCGGTGTAACTCAAAACCAAGAGCCAAACCCGTTGAAATTCACCGAAATCAAATTTAGAGGCCAGCTTAGCCAAACCAAATTGTAGAGCTCCTCTACTCTCCATCTAAACACCACAATGCACCAAAACATTTGTCCTGAGAGCGACCCATGACCATTTTTATAAAACTCACCTCCATGACCATGGGAGGTGTGCTAAAATTTTCTCAGAGAGAGCTTCCCAAATCACTCACAGAGCTTCTTTGAGACCTCCACAGCCTAACTCCATTGCCTTGATTCCCTATGTGTAACCTTAATTTTGAGCTTAAAAATTAGGGCTGAAATAAGACATCCCTAAAAACTCCACCAAACTTCATTTGCTTGTGCCCAAACCTTCACAGCAACAAGAGAAGACAAAGGCCCATCATATTACCCTCTTAAATAGCCTCTACAATAGCTTTAGATGAACACCTAAAATTAGACTTGATCAAAATCATACCTAGGCTTTACACCAAGTTTAGAGGCTCAATCTCTAGCCTCCTTGGACCCCAAAAAACATGCCAAGACCCTCTGATTGAAGCTTCACTTCTCAGAGCAAAAGTATAAACTTCTCTTATTCCCGAGCCTATTTGAACTCTTCATTTGTTTTGAGTTGATTTCATGGCATCATAACTGTATTGATATGTTCCTCTAATCTAGATGAGCATTTAAAAAAAAAATTCACTTAATTTGGTTAAGAAATGAGAGAGATCTTAAGGATAGAAGATGGACGGTTCTTGGGCTAGGCTATCGGGGATGATGACGGGGATCCATTTGATCAAGCGTGTATCAAATGGACGGAGGAGATCAAGTCGGAAAGCGCTTCAGAACATAAACCGCTGAGGTGGATGGCGGCGTCAAATGGGAGCGTACCGCATGGAGCATTGAAGCCGCCGTAGGTTGAGGTGGTGCCACGCGTTTAAATAGATAAATAGGGATTTAATTAATTCAGAAAATAACCGCAAGCTTTAAAAATTCATATCTTGTTGTAGAAAAATCATAAAAATAAAATAAAAATATCCTCTTGCTCAGTGAACAGAGGAGAACAATTTGGAAGTAATTTTAAGTCCATGTGATGCATATTTTATTTTTAATTAATTAAAAACTGATTTGGATGTTTTGATTCTCCATGTATGTAGTGATATATCCATGACTTGAAATTCCACCATGTTGTTGTCTCTATCTTAGGGAACATTCTCTGATTTTTCCAAAGTCAGAGAAGGCCCCTAGATAGAGAATCATATTTTTCAAGTTTATATGCATTATTTTATTAAGGTAATCATGGAAATTAGCATGTTGCTTAGAAAAAATCCAAGAAAATTTTAGAAGATTTATAATGACTAGAGAGCCCTTGAGAAAATTTCTCATGAGCCAAGTCATTTAAAATACACATAATCTTTACAAACCCTAAATCAATAAGATAATTAATTTTTTTAAAAAATAAACAATAAAATGACTTGATTTTTAATCTCCACTGTTGTATAGGATCCATAGAACTCACCATAAAAGTTCCAAAATATTTTGAGTTCATTTGGTAACTTAAGTTGATTTTTAAAAATAAATGACATTTCTAGCACCAAAATGATTTTAAAAAATCAAAATATAACCTGAAAAATTTTTAAACTTATTTTTTTTAGTTCCCTGTGATCAAGGGTATTTTCTAAACATAAAATGGAGTTAAAAATAAAAACTTTTTTTTAGCCTTTTTAAAAATATTTAAAATAATTAAAAAACCATAAAAACCATTAAAATATTAAAGTTCATGGAAATGTTCTAAATTATTTTCTATGCACGTAGGAACAATTGAAATATTGTCCTGGTTTTCTAAATAAAGATATTGAATTTTAAAGCTTAAAAATGATTTTTAAAGGCTAAAATCAATTTTCACTAAAAATAATTCCAATAAATCAAATAAAATTTTAAAAAATATCAAATCTTCTTCTCTGAGTTCTATGACTTTGGGAGGACTTTTAAAAAAATTAAAACTTAATTTCATTAATTTAAAATATTTTATAATTAATAAATATCCCAAAACTTAAAATAATCCTTAAAATTCAAATAAAATTCAAAAAATCTTGAAATTTTGTCCAAAAGATTCTCTAGTCCAGGTCTACCTCCAGTAAAAATTTTAAAGGATTAGGATTTACCTTGATCAAGTTAGGAATTTTCTTTGGAAAATTCTATTTTTTGCATGAAAATAAATATGTAAATTAAATTAAGTCTTGAAAAATCACATTTTTTCCTCTGATGTCTTAATTGATCCATGAATGAGGAAGGATAAAAATTTCAAAGTCATTTGAATTGAATTTGACAAATTATGAAGTGTTAGAGCCTTAGGGGCAAATATGTAATTTTGGAAATTTAGCCTTAATTAACATTTAGGCTTAATTGAAGACGGAAATGGGTAACCTCTAATCTTAATTTGGATGTTTGAAATATAATGGGTTAATTGGTAGAAACCAACCTCACTTTCTCAATTGAAAAGATAAGCTAATAAATTTCTAAATTATTAAAATTTGGAAATTTATTAAAATAAACTTTGCCTAGAGCTTAGGGGTATGACTTTGAAGTCAATAAATAATCAATTTATTACCCCTATTTTAATTTTTAAATAAAATTCAAATCAGGAATTATGACCACCTAAAGCTTAATCTTTTCAAAGCTAATTAAGACACTCACGTAGGTCTTAAGAGCTTAGTAGTGACTTAGGCTAAATCAAGTTGCATTTAAATAAGGATTAAAAAAGTGAACATCATTTAAAATTAAAACATCTTTCAAAAAATACAAGCCCAATTATAACCAAAATTTGGTTAAGTGTTCGAATAACACTAACTTGCCTCTTTAAGAGTCTTCAGCCACATAATTTTCAAGATTAAATTACAGATGATAATTACCTTAATCATAGGGATAATTGAGACATCAATGTTCATTGAGCATTAGGGTGTTTTATAGGATGAATTATTAAGCAACATAATAAGTTTAAAAGAACTTGGGATTTTCCACCAGGCAGCGAGAGAGTAACACGGACCTGCTTCTTTCTCTAGATCTGTTGGATACCTCGGAGATCTACTTAACTTAATATATTTTGCTTGGCAACATCAGTCTTATATAAACTCCTAAGGACCCACCAAGATAAGACCTAGGGTTAGATAGGTCGTCAAAATTTTACTTCCCTATCTCATACAAACTGCCTTAACATGCCTTTTGAGTTTCAGGTTGTCGAATGTGAAAACTCGCCAGATACACTTTTATAGTTTTCAACATTGTCTCTCTTATACTTTCAGACAACGCTTTTGTACCTGCAAACTTGCATGCTAAACAATGATGTCACCCTGCATGAAAACTAAAACTATCAAGATAGTCACAAAACCAAAACCAAAAAAAAAATTAAAATCAACCAAGATAAAATTCATTGCCAAAACATTCAAAATATAAAAAAACTTAAAATTTAATTAAAAACATCACACAAAACTACAAATTGCAACTAAATTAAGATGTCTCTATCGAATGATCGGGAATTCCTCGGAGGAGGTAACCTACGGTTGCTAACAAGGCTTCCCACGGTCTAAATGAAATTATGGAACTTATTAAGTTGAGTTTAGTAAATTCACTTGCATTAAGTGAATCCAATAGAAAATAGTGGTGCTGGAACGAGGGAACCACAGGATCCTAACCTGTGTCTCTCTAATAAACTTTGACATGCCCCCATAAAGTTTAAAGAACTTCAACCATAGGGCCACCTGATTTAACATCACAACTTCACACACTTGAAAATTCAAACTCGTCTTGGCAAGGAGCTTGGAGCTAGCATGGTGGGCAGCACAGCCATCTTCAACAGCAAAACCTGACTTCCCAGCTAAACCAATCTTCCTTCCTTAGAATTAAACAACAAAGCCATAGGACTTTGAGGTTGCTTTCTTATGCAACCTAAATCCTCATCTTATCTTTAGGCCTTCGTATAGCCCTGCTATACAATATAAACTCTAACTCGTCTTAGGATTCTGAAGTTGTTGTTTATCATGACCTAAATCCTCACATCTTCCAGGCTATTTGTGTGATCATTTCACACGAATATAAGCCCTAACCAATAAAATTGATAGGATGAAACATCTAAATATTTCTCCTTAAAACTGAAGCCAAAATTAGGATAGCTTGAGAAGTCACCGGGGTTCTCCTCTAAACCCAAGACATCCCCTTGTTCTTCCTTTTTCGGACTCTACAACAAAAGGTTCCAAATTTGAACCAATCCCCTTTCACACCTCTACGTCCGAACTCATTGAAAATTCCTACCCTTTGAAACTCCTTGAAGATAATATTTCCTGATTTTTATCGGGAGCCTTTTTAGGTGACTTTGGTCATTTAAGATGTAATTAACTATGGGGGCTTGCACTTATAGGAAGCATGTACAAACCCAGCAAAATATAAATCCTATTTAAAAAATTTATATAAAATAGGGGAACTTATCGACAAATACAGAGGTTTCGCAGACCAAACAAATGTCATATATTCCTTAGTTTATTTGATCGAGCCTCATTCTCAAGTCTTGTGTTTATCCTTCGGGATAGATACATGATTTAAGGTACATTGCTTTTTCATTTAAACTATGAAAAATATGGGGTCAGTTTGGTTTCATATTTTTCTAAAACTAAATATATATTTATATTAAAACATCTTTCCGAAGCAAGCGACGGGACTTCTATTCTGGTGACAGACAGTTTCTTACGGGCAACTCTCCAACCAAAATAGCGCAGCCAGCTTCTGCCGACTCCGCTGGGGACAAGCTTTCCTATCCATACAAATCAAGAAATATTATCTTCACACATCGGTAATGTGTTCATGTCCCTCTTGGACCAAATTACCCTTCTTCTATTGGCATACTTTACCCATTTTTGTCTTGCTATTTTTGTCTTGGGAAAGTACGACCAACTCTTTGGACTGCAGGGTTGTCTGTTCAATCACCTTTGAACAGAGGGGTTCAGGAGGCCATTAAGGACTCTTTTAATCTTCATGTGGGATCGGACCCCCAATACGTGTGTTGGTGGACTAGTTCCAACTGGGCGTTGTCTGCCACTAAATAGGTCCCTCACTGGGTCCTAAAATACTTCACATCTCCCTTCCAAATTTAATTTGTTATTCTGTAAATTAAACCAAATTGTGTTGTGCTGCGTGCACTTTAAAATTTTCTTATATTAAGTAAATTTTACACTTTTTATTGAACAAGATTTTAAAATACCCATAAATTAAGACACGCTTTGTCTACATATCAACCTCTACTTTCAATGCTTGCACTTAAAATTACGTGGTTTTTGGCCATATAGCTAAGCCTGAAACTTTTTGTTTTCAAGCCTACTGCAATGGCCTACCCAACGCTGACCTTTTCCTGCAACCTGCCAATGAGTCATGAAGCCTGCAACCTCGCTCCTACCATCAAATTCAGAGCTAAATTTGAAGATCTTGAGGTCATCCTCGGGAAAGCCCTGTTTGTAGTAATGAATATTGCCGCTCCAAAAATACTACCATCTATAGAATTCCGTCTGAACTGCCTTCAAGACTTCGCTACCTGCAAGAAGTCTAAAACTACTGCCATCACGACACCCGCCAAACCTGCTAGCCCCGCTGCTGCTATGGGAAAGAAGTAATGATCATCGAGGATCCGACTGGGATTTGGCTGAAGGATTAACTGTTCTGCCACCCGTGTTTGAAATCGGTTCGAGCTCAAGGACTGTACCGCTGACCCGAACTCAAAGGAGGAACCGTAACCAAAAAGTTTGGAGGGCAATTATAGCCCAGGCTCCCAAGGAGACACCCGTTGAGGAGGAGCCTCATCAAGATGAAGAAGTGTTACCATAAATTTATCCACTCCTACGAGGGAGTAGATTCCATCCTCTGACTGATATCGATGGATACAAGAGTATCCGGAGAGTCGCTGCCGCATTATTGCAGTACTGTCACTTCATGGACACAGTGAGGAGAGAAAGAAGTTCACTCCTATCACTCGAGTTAGTACAGTTTTCAGAAGGCTTGATACCCAAGAAGGATGTTCAGTTAGCAAGTTGCTTAAATGAGTGTGAGATGCAATTTCCCCTCACATGACGAAGGAAATTTTGAAGGGCGTCAAATCCGCCAAACAGTCCTACAAGACAACTAGAGTGCCACTTACTTGCATCCCCATTTGGTTCTGTTTAGGGAAGAGAGTTGATACCGCAGTAATTACTAATGATCACACTGCCACCAAGACCACAGGCCATCAACCGATTAAGTCAAGACCAGGTCCGAAAATCTTACTCGTCACCCATTATGGACATATGCCTACAATCACAAAAGCAAAGACAAGACAATTACCTGGCACTGTAGCCGGTCTACACCACGAGGAGCATAATTTCCCTCAACATACCGTTGTTTCTACTAAGACACTCTGTCTTGATACATCATCGTCGAAAAAAAAGGTATGGGTACCCAAGGTTGATGCACTGATACAATCTAGTGAGCTCGTGGGACAAGAAGTGAAACTAGGGTCTGAAATATCTGACATCGTGGCAACAATAGCCAGCGAGATGGAGTAACAAGTAGAGGATGTCCATCAGGGTCCTCCGGATCTTAAAGCAATCAAGGAATCAATAATTGAAGAGAAAGTTGAGAAACTCAGGATCGAGATTTCGGAGTGAGCTCGAGAACACAGAGTTTATGTCGATAGCAATAATGGAAATTTTAAATGAAAATTTTGATTACAATGATTACTTGGAGGAGGATTTCATGCATGCCCATGTAATTGAAACTAGAGCCACCACATCTGCGCATGAGGCTCAACCTCACACCGAAGAGAAAACCGTAGATGAGCTGCGTAGGGTTGTCCTCTTAAGGGATGAGCAAGTTAGTTTAATGGAGAAAATAATAGAAGAGATGACCGCAGCCATGACTGCTATGGCCACTATTTAAGGGCAATCTCAATTACCACAATTGGCTTCTCCAGTGATCAATCTGCCAGAAATCATACACATCACAGATGAAAGGAGAGAGGTTGCTTCAGCAAACAGAGATGAGCAACATAGAATGGATTCTCCATCAGGTGCTTTACCAGAAAAGGAATTTAAGCAAAGGATTGAACAAGTGTGGTACGCTTCAACCCAATCTAAGGGTGGTGCATTGGTTCTATAGGATAGACCTTACCCAGAGGAATTCAATGTTGTGCCATTATCTAAGGGTTTTGTGGCCCCAAACTTTAGGATATTCGATGGGACTGGAAATCCCAGACAACATATAACAGATTTCCAAGCCAGCTGTGACAACACGAGAAATAGTGAAGCTCTACTTTTTCAGAAGTTCATCAGCAGCTTGCCAGACATTGATTTTGAATGGTACGCTGACTTGCCCAACGGGTCAGTAAAAACATTTTTTGAATTAGAACAGTTATTTGTAAGAAGATTTGTCAGGGCACAAAAAAGAAGAGTTGTCAGGGCACAAAACCATGTGTCTATTGGAGAGCTCACGATGGAAAAGCAAAGGCCTAGCAAAACCTTGGTAGACCTGAATTAGAACAGTTATTTGTAAGAAGATTTGTCAGGGCACAAAACCATGTGTCTATTGGAGAGCTCACGATGGAAAAGCAAAGGCCTAGCAAAACCTTGGTAGACTACATTTTGAAGTGGAGAAACCTTAGCATGAAATGTGAACCTCAGCTATAGGAACATCATGCGATTGAAATTCTACTTAAGGGAATTCATGAACCAGTAGCTTTCAAGCTTAAGGGACTCACCATCAATTCCTTCGAGAAGCTACTTAGTAAAGCCAACATTCTTTAAGAGGAAATAAAGCACATGGAGCCACACGAAAAGGCTAAGGTGACCAGAGGTTTCTAAGAGAAATCAGGAGTAGTAGCGATCGTTGACAAAGGAAAGTAGCCGATAAAAATATATGCATAAGAGCATCGCCAGTCTTCGTCACAATACTCTCAGAAATAGAATAATCAATCTAACCAGCGACCGTCTCAAGAGGGATCACCTCGATTAGGGGATAAGAAAATGTCCTTGTCAAAGCGACGTAAGACGAGGTATTTTTTCAAAGATGAAGCTATACCTAAAATATTCATAATTCTGATGAAGAAACCAGAATTCAAACTACCAGATCCAAAAAAGCCCGAAGAGGTGGATAGGAAGAATGAACCAAATTATTGCCCATACCACCGGCTGCTTGGGAACACTATATAAAAGTGTTTCGGATTTAAGGACTAGCTCGAGAAGAAAGAACATAACAATCCTGAAAGAATATTTAAGAGAACCTGAAAAAGGTTCCATAAATATGATTTCAGCCGAGCCAATCTCTTCAATTGATCCGTATACTGGAACAGAGGGATGGAGTACAACTTGGGATGAACTCAAGAGGGTCCTTAATCAAATACAGGTTTCATCAAAATAAGCTTCTACAAATACCGAAGAAGAATGGAATGAGGTCTGGAGTAGATCATCCAAGAAAATACTGAACAAGATCTAGTCTGCATCAAAACAAGCCTCCGTTTAGAGTCCGCAACATACCGAGCTTGAGATGAAGGTTTCATCAAGAGATCCATCATCGTCAAGGACAAAGAAGAAGAAGAAAAGTGTCACTACAAAGATTTATAACATGGGGGTAGGATAAGGGTTGCCTCTATTAGATTGGTTGTCTCGGATTTGGGGAAGAAAATCCTCAAACCCTTAACTTTGTATGATTATCTTTTTGTCCCTCTGGAGTCTTATGAATATAATGATTGTGATTTCGGCTACATTTTAACTATTTTTTGTGATAAAGTAACAGATTATGACCAATCTAGCTTTGATCTTGATCTCTAAAATGATCCTCAAATCGTACTCGAGTTCGATGAACTCGTTAACAAAACTGAAGAAGACATCAATGATACCGTTTACAAAAGCACTAGCCCTGAAAACGGGGAGCCAATTCTCGAGAATCACGGTACACCGCTTACAATCAACTCAGATCTTTTCGACGAAGAGGAAAAGACACCGGAAGATTCAACAAAGATTCAACAATGGGAAGATTCAACAATGATATCTCAAAAAGAAGAAATCATAGAAGTTAACTTAAGGAGCAGAAAAGTGTTATCACTAAGAACATCTCAAACAGACAAAGGAAAGCAAATAATAACCTCGAGAAGAGCAACCTCCACCTCCACCAGTGAAAGAACTACATGATCAAGACAAATTTGGAGGATCATACAAAATAGACTACAATGTGCTAGCTAATCTTAAGAAGTTGTCGGTCCGATTAAGCAATTAACATGCTCTGCTCCTCTCAAAGGAGATGAGAGAGTCTCTAGTTACAGCTTTGCTTGACCCAAAAATTAGCTTAGCTCAGTTGGCCAGCACATCCTCAGATGAAGTTTGTTCATTGAAAGAACAGCCTGGGTAACCTTCACGAATGAAGACTTGCTGCTCGGTACCGCCGACCACAACCGTCCACTCTACATCTTCGTCAATATTGACAGATTTGTGTTATCCAGTGTTTTAGTGGATCCTGAAGCCTCTCTTAACTTGATGAGCCTACGAACATTAGCCTATTTGGATATTAAAGCTCAACAGCTTACAGCCGATAAACTGATGTTAAGAGGATTCAACCAAAAGGGAGAAAGAGGGTTCGGATCAATTACATTACTTATGAAGGTTGGAGAACTCATGACAACTGCTAAATTTCATATCATCGACACCGAGACCTCTTTTAACGCTCTGCTGGGTCGACCATGGATTCATGAGCACTATATGGTTCCATCATCCCTACACCACTGCATTAAATACCGCAAAAATGGTCAAGAAAATTGCATCAAAGGAGACCTACAACCATTTTCAATGCATGAAATTGGTATCCATGAAGATGTTGCTTACTGCGCGCCTCCAAAGAAGATTGTCTTCTCTCATGAAGCTATCACAAACAAAGATGAAGATTCAAAAGAATTATAAAGAGGAGGCCATTCAACTCCACTTCAGTGATCACCACTTCAGCGATCATCCACCACTTCCTTACAATGAGTTGGTAAAAGTTCTTTTAGTTCGCGCACTTGAGGTCGAGGCTGGGGACGAGGACGAGGAAGGATCAATTTAATTGTTGAGCGGACTAGGCCAACCATCAACGTTGGTGATGAAGACAGTTATGAAGATGAGATAATGATGACAAGACAAAAGAGACCTCAATACAAAATATCCTTAGAAGATACAGAAGAAAATGAATATGAAATAATGTATGATCGGCTAAACCACTATGTGAATGCTATGACCCTCACTCTGATTCTCCCTCAAAAGGTCAAGAGATTAGGGGTCAAGGAAGTCTGTAGTACTGGTTCAAAGTTGATCAAATTTTATCGTGCTTCTACCTCTACAGAGCTTGAAAAACATGTAAATTTGGATGATGATTCAAATGAATCAATGGAATTACCTTTTGGTTACTTTTTGCCTTGTGTACGAAAGTTAATTCAACTAGGGCATTTACCAAAACAGATGCTGAAAGATAAAGTGCAACTCTTTGAAAAATTATGGAATGTTAGGAGCCGAATTCCTAACTCGAAAGAAGGTCTCAAATTTAGTGCAGTCAGACCAGTTGATGATTCAAAATTTTGCATGGTTGTAATCAGTGAATCGGAGGAGGATTGCCTCGATCTGAAGAGTGACTACAGATCAACTAATAGAGAATGCTGCACCGGAATTTGAATAAGAAATTAAGTCAACGGTTGATGAGTTGAAAGAAATAAATCTCGGGACTGAGGATCAGCCCCGACCAACTTTCATAAGTTCCTTACTCAGCAAAGAGGAATCTACAGAGTTGATAAAGTTGTTCTCAGAATTTAATGATTTCTTTTCATGGAGTTTTAATGAAATGTCAGGACAGTCAGTAGAGGTTGCGATTCATAAACTCAGGGTAGACAAGAATATAACCATTGTGAAACAAGCTCCAAGAAGAATGCGTGTCGAAATAGAGCAGCAAGTAATTGCTTAGGTGAAGAAACTAATAGATGCTAACTTCATGCGGGAAGAACAATACCCAACATGGCTAGCTAACATCGTACCAGTTAAAAATAAAAATGGACAGATACGCGCCTGTGTCGACTTCAGGGACTTAAATAAAGCATGTCGAAAAGACAAATTCCCACTGCCAATACCAGAAGTGATGGTGGACATCGTTTCAACACACGTGATTTTCTCCCTCATGGATGGATCATCAGGATACAACCAAATCAAGATGGCTCCAGAAGGTGCAGCCCTCACAGCCTTTAGAATGCCTATTGGGATTTTTGACTACACAGTGATGCCATTTGGGTTGAAGAACGCTGGAGCAGCATATCAGCGCACAATGACGGAGATTTTTTATGACCTCATCCATAATCAAGTGGAATGTTAATCCATAATCAAGTGATAATCAAGTGGAATGTTACGTGGATGATTTAGTCATCAAAAGTAAATGGAAAATAGATTAATTGTACGATTTGAGGATTGTGTTTGAACGATTACAGTAATACAATCTCAAGATGAATCCCTTAAAGGTTCCTTTGGCGTTATCTCTAGGATTCGTTGTCTGTCATCGGGGAATCAAGATCGACCCGGATAAGATTAAAGCTATCTTAGAAATGCCTCCTCCTAAAATCTTGAAACAACTACGTTCCTTCCTGGAGAATTTAGCATCTCTATGACGCTTTATTTCTAATGTCTCATGTAGGTGTCAGCCTTTCTCGGCATTAATTAAAAAGGATGCCAAATTTATTTGGGAAGAGAAATGCTAGCGGGCCTTTGAGGAAGTGAAGCAGTATTTAATGACACCTCCTGTCTTGGCAGCCCCTATCCGAGGGAAACCGTTGATACTTTATACCACGACTTTAGATGACTCTCTTAGAGCCCTCTTAGCCCAAGTCAATGATGAGGGTAAAAAAAATGCACTCTACTACTTGAGTCGTCGTCTAATACCGACGGAGATAAGGTATCCACCTATTGAGAAGCATTGTCTGACATTAATTTTTGCCGCTTAAAAGCTTAGAAATTACATGCTTTCTCATAAGATTACCCTAATATCAAAAGTTAATCCATTGCAATATCTGATGACCCGACCAACACTCTCCGGACGTTTAGCAAGATGGTCAATGATCTTAATGCAATTTTATATAACTTTTGTTCCGCTTTGTGCTATCAAGGGACAGATACTAGCAGACTTTCTCACTACACACCCACTGCCAGCTGGGTCCTTTCTCAACGACGAGTTACCAGACGAGCAAATAATACAAATGGAATTCTACAGTGTGCAATGCTGGGAAATGTACTTCAATGGCACTTCGTCACCAAGAAAAGACAAATGATCAGGCACAGTTATACCAGGAAAAGCAGGGATCAGTTTGATCTTTATGTTTGATCTTTTTTGATCTTTATCACGCTAGACAAGGGTATGTTGAGGTTCTCATACCACCTGACAGAGCCGTGCACCAACAATGAAGAAGAATATGAAGCTTTGATCACTAGGTTGGATGTGGCAATCTCAATGGATATAACAAACATTATCATCTATGGTGACTCCCAACTCGTCATCCAGCAAGTTATCGGAAAATACAAAATTCTGAAACCAAGGTTAGCAGAATACCATCAGTACACGATGAAGCTCATGGAGCAGATTCCTGATGTGACTTTCTACCAGATTACTAAGGGAGATAATACCCATGCCGACGCTCTAGAAAAACTTGCTAAGGAAATGGCATGTCCACTGGAGGATTCTATTGAACATTAAAGTCACAGTGCAAGGAAGATGAGTCTTGTCTCAGATCGACTTTGAAACTCTACACAAGCTTGGAAAAGAAGAAACAATAAACACAGTTGCAGACATCAATGAAGATTGGCGCAAGCGATTAATAAAATATTTGCATGCTGGAAAGCAGCCAGAGGATAAGTCTGAAGCACACCATATCACAAGAAGGGCCATGTCTTACACCCTGATGGGAAACGTTCTCTAGAGAAGATCATTTGATTAGATGTGGTTACTGTGTTTGAGCAGAGCCGAAGCAAAAAATATTGTCAAAGAGGTTGTGTGGCGCTCACCAGTCAGGGCTAAGAATGAAAATGAAGATCAGAAGACTCGTATATTATTGGCTAGCAATGATGTCTGATTGCTTGGATACAGTCAGAAAATGTCACCAATGCTAAGTGTATGGGGTTGTGTTACACCAAACTCCAAATGTGCTGCACCCAACTGTTGCCTCATGGCCATTCAAGTGTTGGAGCATGGACATAGTAGGTCCGATAGACCCTCCATCTCCCAAAGGACAAAGGTTTATACTTATCGCTACAGATTATTTCTCCAAATGGGTAGAGGCAGTACCGTTATGTGACGTTATGACACAACACGTCCTTCAATTTTTCAAAAGCCAAATCGTCTACCATTTTGGAGTACCACGAAAAATAATTTCCGACAATGGGATAGCTTTTAGAAGCACAAAGATCAACAATTTCGTCAAAAAATACGGGATAGATTGAAGATACTGTACGATTTACTATCCCAGAGCAAAATCCCAGAGCAAATGGTTTGGCTGTTTGGCTGAAGCTTTCAATAAAACACTGGTACAAATTTTGAACAAAACACTGGATGAAAACAAAAAGGATTAGCACAACAAACTATTATAAGCCTTGTGGGCCTACAAGATGACCTTCAGGACTTCCACTCAGTGTACACCCTATATGCTCGTATCCGGAGCCAAGGTCATGCTACCGCTAGAAATCCAGACACCATTTCTCAGAGTCGCTGTTGCCAATCAACTCACAACGGAAGAAGGTACAAAACTTAGACTTAAAGAAATGGAGAGTCTCGAGGAAAAATGACTAGAAGCACAACAACATTTGGAGCTTTACCAAGAAAAGATGGTACAAGCCCATGACAAATTGGTCCGCCCTCCGCCCAAGGACATTCAAAGTTGGTGACCTCGTACTTGTGCTCAAAAGGCCTATTCTTGCACGCCGCAAAATAGGTGGAAAATTTGAGCCAACTTGGGAGGGACCATTTGTCATTGAAAAGGTCTACACAGGAGGAGTCTACCAGTTAGTGGACTTCCAGGGTAAACGACCCATGTTACCAATAAATGGACAAAATCTGAAAACCTATTACATAACCTGACGCCGCCTACCTCTACATGCTTTGAAACTTTGGAAACTTTGATTGTTTTCGGATTATTTATGTGGCCAAATGTCTATGACTGAGTCCAAATTTTGTAAAGTACCTCAATATAATGCAACCTCAATATATTGTAAAGTACCTCAATATAATGCAAATTTTGAGAAAGAAATTTTAAACTTCAAATTTTCTCCTTTCTACCTTTTGAACTTAATATTCCACTAAATTAAACAAAACTCATACATAAAATAAAAAATTAATTTCAGTAAAATAAATTAAAATTCACTTTAATAAATACTTTGTTTTGTTCTTGTTCACGCCAAGTTTTAGCTCACTGATGGTTTTCCTGTCGTCTATAGGAAGACGTCAGGTCAGAGGCTGATATTCGCCTTTAAAGATGGTTGGAACCTCACACCTAACGAGGAGATGGCGCCGCAGGGTGGCACATTTGATTTCAACATGGAGTTTGATGAGGTCGACATGGATTACTATGGTTCTTTGATGGATGTCGTCCACCCGCAAGAAAAGGAGGGGTTGCCCTCACTTCTCAGATTCAGTACCAGAAATAATTCCTCACTGAAGGGGAAAGAGACGATGATACAGCCAAACACCAGATGGAGGAAGCCTATGGTCTACTAAATGCAAAGGCACAGGATACTGAACCCTATGTTCCTATGGAGACCGAGTCTTACATTCTGTTGGAAACAGAGTCAGCGCTAGTTTGGGTTCCTGTCAATGTTAAGACAAGGGAATACCCTCGACAACCACCATTTCCCAGCACGATGGAATATTACAGGATGAGTAAGGTGAGTAAAAGAAATTTTGAGTTCTACGAGGAGGTGCAAGGAAAGCTCATCAACATCTTAGAGGGATTAGAGCTACACACTAGAGTCTTCTCAGAGAGTGACGAACAAAAAATCCTCAACTACATTTTTGCTCTAAAAGACAGAGGTCGAGTAGGCTTGCTGATGGAGAGGACTTACTCCGAGCCAAGAAAATGGATGCAAGGAAAATGGAGGATTACTATCTAGTGTGGTTGCTGCTACAACTTCACAAATGACAGAGAGGGGAATCTGCCTGGGATCCTTAGACACGATCAAGTAGATCCGCTACCGCCAATGATAAAGTGGATGATCAAAAGAATGGCCAAATATTTGTATTATCAACATCTACGATGAGGGTGATTACATTCTTCCACACATTGATCATCATGATTTTGTAAGACCCTTCTGCACTGTCTCATTTCTGAGCAAGAGCAATATTTTATTTGAGAAAGAAATCGATATTGTCGGCTTTGGTGAGTTCAGAGGTTCTGTGGAGATTCCTCTACCAGCAGGTTTCGTGCTCGTTCTTAAAGGCAACGGTGCAGATGTCGCCAAACATTGCATTCCAGGGGTATGACACCGTAGGGTGTCTGTGACTTTCCACAGGATGGATGACAGCAAAATGCCATATGGATTCCAGCCAGACCCGAAACTGGAAAAGCTACTATTGTATGAGCTATGAGAGGGTTGTACGTTTAAGTACATGCGAAGGGAACTCTTTTCATGGAGCTTAGCTTAGATGGTCTACTTGATCAGGAGCTTGTCGTACCTTGTACAAAAATGGTCAGAGGGTTCACTTTTTTTATATAGCAACATGATATATATCTGATATATTCAGCCTGCAATATATTCATAGCATTAGATGTTCTGAATGTATTTCGACATGGACTATATACTATATCTTTTTGAGGTGTTAGCCTATATTTGATCTGTAGCATCTTTATGGGAGCAAAATAATAGAAATTTCTCTCAAAATGTGCCTTTTTTGTCTGTTGCCTTTTTGTGCGATGGATGAAAGCCACGAACAAGGCTTTGGTTCAGAATTTCAATGAACAAAGAACGAAAAAACAAATCTTTAACAATAAATAAAATTTAAATATAAATAATCACCAATGAATAAACAACAAAAAAATTTTCTTTTGAAAATCAACCAACTAAAATTAAAACTTTAAAAACATATTTTGAAAAATTAAATGTGATAAAAACAACGAGAAAAGGAAACAAATATGTTGAGTGGATTATCTCATTTTTGGAGTTTCTTACTCTTTGTTTGCACAGCACAACCATCTTTATCTGCATAAACTCTCTTCACATCCCCGCAGAATTTCACATTCAGCACAAAACCCCACAAAACTCTGCAAATCTTCTTCAATAAAATCAACATTTTCACATGACACATTTCTGCAAATTTAACATCACAAACTCTCTACACTGCTTTCATATGACTCTTGGGGTCAGTACCCAAATTTTGACTCCTCAAATCCGAGGATTGCTTCCGGTTCCTTTAAATTTTAAATTGTCCAAAGATGGGTGTGAGGCCCCCGTCAATGGATGTTAAGGCTTCTGAAGGCTTCTGATTCCTTCAAATTTCCTTCAAATTTCAAATTCTCCAATGATCGGTGTGAGGCCCCCTTCAATGGATGTTAATGCTGCTGATTCTTTTACATATTCCCCACAAATTTACATGTGTGAATTTGCATATTTTCAGCATAAACACACATATTTTCTTGTTACCTCTTGAGTTGGATATGAGTCCCAGTGCTTTCCTTCTCAAGGTAACACATATTTTCTTGTCACCGCTTGGGTTGGATGTGACTCCTAGTGCTTTCCTTCGTAACGTGGCGCACATATTTTCTCATTACCTCTTGGGTTGGATGTGAGTCCTAGTGCTTTCCTTCTCAATGTAACACACGTATTTTCTTGTTACCACTCAGGTTGGATGTGATTCCTAGTGCTTTCCTAGTATGTGATTCCTAGTGCTTTCCTTCCTAACGTGACACACATATTCTTTTATCACCGCTTGGGTTGGATGTGAGTCCTAGTGCTTTCCTTCCTAACGTGACGCACATATTTTCTTATCACCGCTGGGGTTGAATGTGAGTCCTAGTGCTTTCGTTCATAACGTGATGCATATTTTTTCTTGCTACCTCTTAGGTTAGATGTGAGTCCTGGTGCTTTTGTTGTCAATGTAACACACATATTTTCTTATGATCGCTTGGGTTTGATGTGAGTCGTAGTGCTTTCCTTCCTAACGTGATGCACATATTTTCTTGTCACCGCTTGAGTTGGATGTAAGTCCTAGTGCTTTCCTTCCTAATGTGATGCACGTATTTTCTCGTTACCTCTTGGGTTGGATGTGAGTCCTGGTGCTTTCCTTCTCAATGTAACACACTTTTTTTTTCTTGTCACTGCTTAGGTTGGATGTGAGTCCTAGTGCTTTCCTTCCAAACGCGACGCACATATATTCTCGTTACCTCTTAAGTTAGATGTGAGTCCTGGTACTTTCCTTCTGAATGTAACACACATATTTTCTTGTTATCACTTGGGTTTCATGTGAGTCATAGTGCTTTCCTTCCTAATGTGACGCACGTATTTTCTTGTGACCGCTTGGGTTGGATTTGAGTCCTAGTTTTTTGCTTCCTAATGTGATGCAAATATTTTCTCGTTACCTCTTGAGTTGGATGTGAGTCCTGATGCTTTCCTTCTAAATTTGACACACAGATTTTCTTGTCACCGCTTGGGTTGGATGTGAGTCCTAGTGCTTTCCTCCCTAGCGTGATGCACATATTTTCTTACCTAGTCCTTTCCTTCCTAACGTGACGCGCATATTTTCTTGTTACCACTCGAGTTGGATGTGAGTTCCAGGGCTTTCCTCCTCAATGAAGCAGATATTTTCTTTGAAGCTGGATGTGGGCCTATGTGTTTTCCGATCTCGATTCGGTCCTCCTACACAATCCTATTCTCATTTTTTGAAATATGTTTCAAGACCACCTTAAATGGATTATGGCATATGATTCTTATTTTGGGATTGATACCCAAATTTCAATCTCCACCTTGGGGTCAGCACTTATATACTGACTCCTATCCTTTATAAATACTTGAAATTTTCATAACTCAAAATTCACTCTACACTCTACAGTCCCCAACGAGAGTCCCTACTCCTTGATTTCAATCAAACGATCACCTGCTAATTCCCCAACAGAAACAAGTCACACACACAACTTTACATGTACTTCTGGGTCTGTTGACTTAAGAGTTTGTATTGGGATTTGATGATCTCATCGGTCAACGCCAATATGCACAGTGTGCTTGCCCAGCACATCACGCCTAATGGGGGTCCATTTGTTGACCTCACTTTTGGTTGAGGTTTAGTTTTTCCTATTTTATAGCCTAAGTTCTAGCCATAGGATTTTCCTATTTACTATTGTTAAAAAACTAGACAAGGAACCCTCACTATTAGAAAGGAACTCAAGATGAGTCACCCTTAGGATTGCTTGACCTTAGGGTTGACCCTAGGTGTTGGTCTAGGGCTAAGGCACTCACTTACAATCACTTGCACTCACAATCACTCACAATCCTAAACTTAAACTTCTAGGCTTTGATCCCTTGATACTTTTGGGAGACTCGTGTAGGTGGTCTCCTAAACCCATTAGCCTTGGGCTAGAGTTTGGCTAAGATCACTACATAGAGGACCCAAAAAGGGGTTTCCATTGGTCCATGGCTTATTGATGGTGGTTGGTACCTCAACTCTACCCAGACACCGAACCTAGCCTTTTGCCCCTAAATTCTCCCAAATTACCTAGATACCTTTTGGACCCCAGATTTGGCCAAAATTTCCAAATCTAGCCAAAATAGCAAAATTGACTCAAAAATCAATTCAAACACCTTGAAAACACCCAAACTACCCAAAATCACCAAAATTGGCCAAATTACCAAAATACCCCTCTTTAGCCCAAAATTCCCTCATTGGCCAAATTACCAAAATACCCCTCTTTAGCCCAAAATTCCAAAAATTCCAAAAAAATCCCAAAAATTCCCAAAACCTCCAAAATATTCTCAATTTTATTTTTTTCAACTATCAAATGACCCAATTTGGCCAATTTAGCCATCTTCAATCAAAACCCCCAAATTACCCTTTAAAGGCCTATATTTTCCCCAAATCACTCCAAATGGCCATCAATTTGATCCCAATCTCACCTAATTTTGATTCTAAACTCAAATACACTCTTGATGTGACCAATATAGAGAAAATCCAATCTCCATTTGTCCATCATTTGAACCCAATTTTGATTTAGATCAAAACCACCCTAATTTTGGCCCTATGACATGGTCCACCAAATTGAACCCATGACCAACTGCATTTGCCACAATTTGTGTTGAAAAATATTCATAACATTCCTAAACATCATATTTGACCTTCATAACATTCCAATTTCATTTAATTTCAACTTAAGTCCAAAAATCCTTGGCCATGTCTCAAAATCTCACCAAATTGATAGCCTTAGCCCCAAAATTTCCACTATCCATTCATGAAAAGTATTCACAACACCTCATCTGATTGTTTGAACCATTTAGTTTGGACATATCCCAAAGCTAACCCAACCTAGACCCATGTCTAGCCAAACATACCCAAAATTGTCCAAATTCCAAAAATCCCTCAAATTAACCTACCAATTGAACTCAAAATCACTTCAACCCTTCACCAAAAATCTTCATAACAATCATATACACAATGTTGATCAATCAATTGGGTCAATTGACATGGCTCACCTAGCCCAAACCCAAAATTTGATCACTTGAACCCACATTGAACCTATGCATTAAAGATGGCATAGCTACCCCAAAGTCATCAAATTAACTCCACCTCAGCCATCGATTAGACCCTAAGACTGAGCCAAAACCCATCTAAACACCTAACCTTTACCATGGACCAAAGGTCCCCAAAATTAAGGGACCTTATTTCCAAAAATGCACATGCTTAAATACCCTTACCGAAACTAAACCTCATTGCATTAAGTTGCTTTGACAGATTCCCCTGGATGCCCTGAGCACCTAGCCACCTCCTCCTGCCATTGCCGGCCAAATTAAGGGACCTTATTTCCAAAAATGCACATGCTTAAGATACCCTAACAAAACTAAACCTCATTGCATTAAGTTTCTTTGACAGATTCCCCTAGATGCTCTGAGCACCTAGCCACCTCCCCTTGCCGTGGCCGGTCGGCCTAGTCGCCGGAGATGCTTAAAACCGAGAGCCACCACCATGGAACTTCACCCAAATCAAACCTAGAGACCAGCTCAGCCAAACAAAATTGTAGATCTCTTTTGACCTCCACCTATCCACCTAAGCACCATTGACCTCCACCTAAGCACCACAATGCACCCAAATATTTGCTCTGAGAGCCACCCCAGGACCATTTTTATAAAAACTCACCTCCACGACCATGGGAGGTGTGCTAAAATTTTCTCAGAGAGAGCTTCCGAAATCACTCACAGAGCTTCTTTGAGACCTCTACTGTCCATTCCAATCACTCAATTACCCTGATTCCCCTTGTGTAACCCTAAGTTTGAGCTTAAAAATTAGGGCGGAAATAGGACATAAAAAACCCAATACACCTCCATAGTCCACCAAACTCAGATTAACTTCACCCACACCTTCACAACAGCAAGAGAAGAAAAATACCCATCAAATTACCCTCTGAAATAGCCTCTAAAATAGCTCTAGACCAACACCCAAAGTCGGTTTTCATAAAAAATCATACTTAGGCTTTACACCAACACTAGAGGCTCAATCTCTAGCCTCCTTAGATCCCAACAAACGTGCCAAGGCCCTCTGATTCCTCTGATTGAAGCCCTCTGATTGAAGTTTCACTTCTCAGAGCCAAGGTATAAAACTTCTCTTATTCCCAAGCCTATTTGAACTCTTCATTTTCTTTGAGTTGATTTTATGGCATCATAATCGTATGGATATGTTCCACTAGTCTAGACGAGAATTTTAAAAAAAATTCACTTAATTTAGTTAAGAAATGAGAGAGATCTTAAGGGTAGAAGATGGATGGTTCTTAGATGGATGGTTCTCGGGCTAGGTTATCGAGGACGATGATGGAGCGTCGTTTGATCAAGCGTGTATCAGATGGATGATCAAGATCAAGCCAGACAGCGCTTCAGAACATAAACTGCGAGCCGAGTCAGCGCTGAGGTGGACAGTGGCGTCAAATGGGAGCACGTTGCGTGGAGCTTTGGAGTCGACGTAGGTTGAGGTGGCGCCCCGCGTTTAAATAGATAAATAGGGATTTAATTAATTCAGAAAATAACCCCTAGCTTTCAGAAAATAACCCCTAGCAGAAAATAACCCCTAGCTTTAAAAAATCATATCTTTGTGTAGAAAAATCATAAAAATAAAATAAAAGTACCTTCTCGCTCAGTGAACAGAGGAAAACAATGTTGAAATAAGTCGGTGAATAAAGGAGAACAATGTGAAAATAATTTTAAATTTATGTGATGCATATTTTATTTTTAATTAATTTTTGATTCTCCATGCATGTAGTGATATCCATGCATGTAGACATTTCACCATGACTTGAAATTTTAGCATGTTGTTGCATTTGTCTTAGGGAACATTCTCTGATTTTCAATAGTCAGAGGAGGCCCTTAGATAGAGAATCATATTTTTCAAATTTATATGCATTATTTGCTTAAAGTAATCATGAATATTAACATGTTGCATAGAAAAAATCCACAAAAATTTTGGAAGGTTTATATTAACCAGAGAGCCCTTGAGAAAATTTCTCATGAGCCAAGTCATTCAAAATACACCTACACCTAATCTTTGTTCACAAACCCTAAATCACTAAGATAATTAATTTTAAAAAATATAAAAAATAAAATGACTTTATTTTTAATCTCCACTAATGTTTAGGATCATGAAAAATCACCATAAAAATTCCAAAATATTTTGAGTTCATTTGGTAACTTAAGTTAATTATTAAATATAAATAACATTTTTGGCACCAAAATGATATTTAAAAATCAAAATATAACTTGAAAAATTATTAATCATATTTTTTTTAGTTCTCTGTGATCAGGGGTATTTTTGAAAAATAAAATGGAGTTTAAAATAAACACTTTATTTTTAGCCTATTTTTAAAATATTTAAAATAATTAAAAATTCATAAAAACCATAATAATAATAAAATTCATGAAAATGATCAAAATTGTTTCCTAAGAACTTAGGAACAATTGGAATATTTTTCTTGGTAATTTTAAAGCTTAAAAATGATTTTTAAAGTCTAAAATGAATTTTTACTAAAAATAGTGTCAATAAATCAAATGAAATTTAGAGAATATAAAATTCTCTCTTTTGAGTTCTCTGACCTCAGAAGGACTTTTCAAAAATATAAAACTTAATTTTCTCTATTTAAAATATTTCATAATTAATAAATACCCTTGAAATTAAAATATTTCTTAAAATTCAAATAAAATTTAAAAAATCATAAAATTTGGTCCAAAGGCTTCCCTAATCTAAGTCTACCTCCAGCAAAAATTTTAAGGGATTATGAGTTACCTTGATCAAGTTAGGAATTTTCTTTGGAAAATCCTATTTTTTTGCATGAAAATGATTATGTAAATTAATTAAGTATTAAAAAATCATATTTGCTCCTCTGATGTCTTAATTGACCCATGAATAAGAAAGGATAAACATTTCAAAGTCATTTGAATTGAATTTTATAAATTATGAAGTGTTAGAGCCTTAGGGGCAAATATGTAACTTTGGAAGTTTATCTTAATTAACATTTAAGCTTAATCCAAAGAGGGAAATGGGCAACCTCTGATCTTGGTAACCTCTACTTAATTTGGATGTTTGAAACACAATGGGTTAATTGGTAGAAACCAACACATCTTTTCTAATTGAAAAGATAGGTTATAAAATTTCTAATTTATTAAAACTTGGAAGTTTATTAAAATAAAATGAACCCAAGACTTAGGGATATGACTTTTGAAGTAAAAAAATTAATCAATTTAATACCCCTATTTTGATTTTCAAATAAACTTCAAATCATGAATTATGACCACCTAACGCTTAATCTTTTCAAATCTAATTATGACACTCACCTAAGTCTTAAGGGCGTAGTAGTGACTTAGGCTAAATCAAGTTTCATTTAAATA